>NC_091349.1:2250509-2333009 GCF_038502225.1 Cherax quadricarinatus
AGCTTTTATGAGGATAGTGAGGCTCAGGTTAGGGTATGTAGAAGAGAGGGAGAATACTTCCCGGTAAAAGTAGGTCTTAGACAGGGATGTGTAATGTCACCATGGTTGTTTAATATATTTATAGATGGGGTTGTAAAAGAAGTAAATGCTAGGGTGTTCGGGAGAGGGGTGGGATTAAATTATGGGGAATCAAATTCAAAATGGGAACTGACACAGTTACTTTTTGCTGATGATACTGTGCTTATGGGAGATTCTAAAGAAAAATTGCAAAGGTTAGTGGATGAGTTTGAGAATGTGTGTAAAGGTAGAAAGTTGAAAGTGAACATAGAAAAGAGTAAGGTGATGAGGGTATCAAATGATTTAGATAAAGAAAAATTGGACATCAAATTGGGGAGGAGGAGTATGGAAGAAGTGAATGTTTTCAGATACTTGGGAGTTGACGTGTCGGCGGATGGGTTTATAAAGGATGAGGTTAATCATAGAATTGATGAGGGAAAAAAGGTGAGTGGTGCGTTGAGGTATATGTGGAGTCAAAAAACGTTATCTATGGAGGCAAAGAAGGGAATGTATGAAAGTATAGTAGCTCCAACACTCTTATTTGGATGTGAAGCTTGGGTGGTAAATGCAGCAGCGAGGAGACGGTTGGGGGCAGTGGAGATGTCCTGTCTAAGGGCAATGTGTGGTGTAAATATTATGCAGAAAATTCGGAGTGTGGAAATTAGAAGGTGTGGAGTTAATAAAAGCATTAGTCAGAGGGCAGAAGAGGGGGTTGTTGAGGTGGTTTGGTCATTTAGAGAGAATGGATCGAAGTAGAATGACATGGAAAGCATATAAATCTATAGGGGAAGGAAGGAGGGGTAGGGGTCGTCCTCAAAAGGGTTGGAAAGAGGGGGTAAAGGAGGCTTTGTGGGCAAGGGGCTTGGACTTCCAGCAAGCGTGCATGAGCGTGTTAGATAGGAGTGAATGGAGGCGAATGATACTTGGGACCTGACGATCTGTTGGAGTGTGAGCAGGGTAATATTTAGTGAAGGGATTCAGGGAAACCGGTTATTTTCATATAGTCGGACTTGAGTCCTGGAAATGGGAAGTACAATGCCTGCACTTTAAAGGAGGGGTTTGGGATATTGGCAGTTTGGAGGGATATGTTGTGTATCTTTATACGTATATGCTTCTAAACTGTTGTATTCTGAGCACCTCTGCAAAAGCAGTGATAATGTGTGAGTGTGGTTAAAGTGTTGAAATGATGATGAAAGTATTTTCTTTTTGGGGATTTTCTTTCTTTTTTGGGTCACCCTGCCTCGGTGGGAGACGGCCGACTTGTTGAATATATATATATATATATATATATATATATATTTTTTTTTTTTTTTTTCAACAAGTCGGCCGTCTCCCACCGAGGCAGGGTGACCCAAAAAAGAAAGAAAATCCCCAAAAAGAAAAATACTTTCATCATCATTCAACACTTTCACCACACTCGCACATTATCACTGTTTTTGCAGAGGTGCTCAGAATACAACAGTCTAGAAGCATACACATATAAAGATACACAACATATCCCTCCAAACTGCCAATATCCCAAACCCCTCCTTTAAAGTGCAGGCATTGTACTTCCCATTTCCAGGACTCAAGATATATAATATATATATATATATATATATATATATATATATATATATATATATATATATATATATATATATATATATATATATATATATATATATATATATGTAGTAGGTTGGTAGACAGCAACCGCCCAGGGAGGTACTACCGTCCTGCCAAGTGAGTGTAACACGAAAGCCTGTAATTGTTTTACATGATGGTAGGATTGCTGGTGTCCTTTTTTCTGTCTCATGAACATGCAAAATTTCAGGTACGTCTTGCTACTTCTACTTACACTCAGGTCACACTACACATACATGTACAAGCGTATATATACATACCCCTCTGGGTTTTCTTCGATTTTCTTTCTAGTTCTTGTTCTTGTTTATTTCCTCTTATCTCCATGGGGAAGTGGAACAGAATTCTTCCTCCGTAAGCCATGCGTGTTGTAAGAGGCGACTAAAATGCCGGGAGCAAGGGGCTAGTAACCCCTTCTCCTGTATATATTACTAAATTTGAAAGGAGAAACTTTGGTTTTTTCTTTTGGGCCACCCTGCCTCGGTGGGATACGGCCGGTGTGTTGAAAGAATATATATATATGAGACAGTATTCTGAGGCAGATTTTTACGAAAGTACTTAACCTTACTCTAGAAGACGGGCAGTGGAACCAAGCTACACTTCCAGTCAGACTAGGAGGCATTGGTGTCCGCAAGTCATCACAGATTGCGTTACCTGCTTTTCTGTCCTCGTGTATTGCATCCAGAGAGCTTGTAGCAGCGATTCTCCCTGAACATCTTAGGGACAAGATTGGAGTCCAGGACCAAAAATTCATTGACGGAGCAATGATCTGGGATAATCTAACGGGCTCAGAAACCAAACCTGCTCCCCCAACAACTACAAACAATCACACTGGGATGGTCCAATAGTGGAAAATATAACCTCAACAATGCTTCAGTGTCAGGGAAGGATAGAGCCCGCCTGCTGGCAGTGAGAGCCCCTCATGCTGGGGACTTTCTGTTGGCTGTTCCCAACTTCAGCCTTGGCACACGCCTCGACCCACAGACCATCCGCATCGGTGTTGCCCTTCGACTTGCCGCCCCTATTCTCGCCGAACACAGGTGTATTTGTGGCAGTGAAGCAGCAGACCGATTCGGGTACCATGGTCTTGTGTGCCGTAAATCCGAGGGAAAGATTGCAAGACATGAGGAGGTTAATAACATTATCAAGAGGAGCCTCACAACAGCTGGATGCCCAGCAGCAAGGGAGCCACCCCAACTATGCAGATCTGATGGTAGCCAGAAGCGTCCAGATGGTATCACCCTTCAAGCCTGGACAGATGGGAAGCAGGTGGTGTGGGACTATACATGTGCATCTACCTTGGCTGATACCTATCTCCAATACACCAGGGAGGAAGGAGGGGCAGCTGTCAGCTTCAGGGAGTCCCAAAAGTCTAGAAAATATGGAGAACTTGCCCATCATTATATGTTTGTTCCCATAGGCTCAGAGACCCTTGGCTCGTGGGGAAAGAGTGCATCTAAATTCCTTAAGGAGCTGGGAAAAAGACTCATCAGGGTAACTAGGGATCCCAGGGCAGCTAGTTTTCTGTTCCAGCGGCTCAGTGCGGCTGTTCAAAGGGGTAATGCCTGCTGTATTTTGGGAACACGCCCCAGCTCTGAGGAGCTGGATGAGATTTTCGCCTTATAATCGGTGATACACACATAACAACATGTACCTTATATGCCACCTTTATATCAACAATGTATCTCTTAAATCTTCTGTACCATATTATATAATATATATATATATATATATATATATATATATATATATATATATATATATATATATATATATATATATATATATATATATATATATTTGTAGATGAATGGTTCAGAGAATCGACATGTTGATAAATTAGACACATGTGCAACTTCTCATCCTGTTCTTCAAGTTTCTCCTACGTATGGACTGATGAAGCCATTGTGTGGCGAAACGTTTCCTCAATAAAGATACCCAAGAGTTGCACATGTGTCTAATTTATCACCATATATATATATATATATATATATATATATATACACATGTATATATATATATATATATATATATATATATATATATATATATTTATATATTATATATATATATATATATAGTAGTAGGTTGGTAGACAGCAACCACCCAGGGAGGTACTACCGTCCTGCCAAGTGAGTGTAAAACGAAAGCCTGTAATTGTTTTACATGATGGTAGGATTGCTGGTGTCCTTTTTTTCTGTCTCATAAACATGCAAGATTTCAGGTATGTCTTGCTACTTCTACTTAAACTTAGGTCACACTACACATACATGTACAAGCATATATATGTATGTATATATACACATCCCTCTGGGTTTTCTTCTATTTTCTTTCTAGTTCTTGTTGTTGTTTATTTCCTCTTATCTCCATGGGGAAGTGGAACAGAATTCTTCCTCCGTAAGCCATGCGTGTTGTAAGAGGCGACTAAAATGCCAGGAGCAAGGGGCTAGTAACCCCTTCTCCCGTATAAATTACTAAATTTAAAAAGAGAAACTTTCGTTTTTCTTTTTGGGCCACCCTGCCTTGGTGGGATACGGCCGGTTTGTTGAAAAAAAAAAAAAAAAAAAAAAAAAAAAAAAAAAAAAAATATATATATATATATATATATATATATATATATATATATATATTTGTAGATGAATGGTTCAGAGAATCGACATGTTGATAAATTAGACACATGTGCAACTTCTCATCCTGTTCTTCAAGTTTCTCCTACGTAGGGACTGATGAAGCCATTGTGTGGCGAAACGTTTCCTCAATAAAGATACCCAAGAGTTGCACATGTGTCTAATTTATCACCATATATATATATATATATATATATATATATACACATGTATATATATATATATATATATATATATATAATATATATATATATATAATATATATATATATATATATATAGTAGTAGGTTGGTAGACAGCAACCACCCAGGGAGGTACTACCGTCCTACCAAGTGAGTGTAAAACGAAGCCTGTGATTGTTTTACATGATGGTAGGATTGCTGATGTCTTTTGTCTGTCTCATAAATATGCAAGATTACAGGCATGTCTTGCTACTTCTACTTACACTTAGGTCACACTACACATACATGTACACATTTATTTATACACACTCATCTGAGTTTTCTTTGATTTTATCTTAATAGTTCTTGGTCTTATTAATTTTCCTTTTATATCCATGGGGAAGTGGAATAAGAATCTTTCCTCCGTAAGCCATGCGTGTTGTAAAAGTCAACTAAAATGCCGGGAACAATGGGCTAGTAACCCCTTTTCCTGTAAAGATTACTAAAAAGAATAAGAAGAAGAAAATTGTCAAAGTGGGAAGTCTGAATGTGCGTGGATGTTGTGCAGATGATAAGAAAGAGATGATTGTGGATGTTATGAATGAGAAAAAGCTGGATGTCCTGGCTTTAAGTGAAACAAAGCTGAAGGGGGTGGGAGAGTTTCAGTGGAGAGGAATAAATGGGATTAGGTCAGGGGTTTCAAATAGAGCTAGAGCTAAAGAAGGAGTAGCAATAATGTTGAAGGATAAGCTATGGCAGGAAAAGAGGGACTATAAATGTATTAATTCAAGGATTATGTGGAGCAAAATAAAGATTGGATGTGAAAAGTGGGTTATAATAAGCGTGTATGCACCTGGAGAAGAGAGAAGTGTAGAGGAGAGAGAGAGATTTTGGGAAATGTTGAGTGAATGCGTGGGGAGTTTTGAATCAAGTGTGAGAGTAATGGTGGTTGGGGATTTTAATGCTAAAGTGGGTAAAAATGTTATGGAGGGAGTAGTAGGTAAATTTGGGGTGCCAGGGGTAAATGTAAATGGGGAGCCTTTAATTGAGCTATGTGTAGAAAGAAATTTGGTAATAAGTAATACATATTTTATGAAAAAGAGGATAAATAAATATACAAGGTATGATGTAGCACGTAATGAAAGTAGTTTATTAGATTATGTATTGGTGGATAAAAGGTTGATGGGTAGGCTCCAGGATGTACATGTTTATAGAGGGGCAACTGATATATCGGATCATTATTTAGTTGTAGCTACAGTTAGAGTAAGAGGTAGATGGGAAAAGAGGAAGGTGGCAACAACAAGTAAGAGGGAGGTGAAAGTGTATAAACTAAGGGAGGAGGAAGTTCGGGTGAGATATAAGCGACTATTGGCAGAAAGGTGGGCTAGTGCAAAGATGAGTAGTGGGGGGGTTGAAGAGGGTTGGAATAGTTTTAAAAATGCAGTATTAGAATGTGGGGCAGAAGTTTGTGGTTATAGGAGGGTGGGGGCAGGAGGAAAGAGGAGTGATTGGTGGAATGATGAAGTAAAGGGTGTGATAAAAGAGAAAAAGGTAGCTTATGAGAGGTTTTTACAAAGCAGAAGTGTTATAAGAAGAGCAGAGTATATGGAGAGTAAAAGAAAGGTAAAGAGAGTGGTGAGAGAGTGCAAAAGGAGAGCAGATGATAGAGTGGGAGAGGCACTGTCAAGAAATTTTAATGAAAATAAGAAAAAATTTTGGAGCGAGTTAAACAAGTTAAGAAAGCCTAGGGAAAATATGGATTTGTCAGTTAAAAACAGAGTAGGGGAGTTAGTAGATGGGGAGATGGAGGTATTGGGTAGATGGCGAGAATATTTTGAGGAACTTTTAAATGTTAAGGAAGAAACAGAGGCAGTAATTTCATGCACTGGTCAGGGAGGTATACCATCTTTTAGGAGTGAAGAAGAGCAGAATGTAAGTGTGGGGGAGGTACGTGAGGCATTACGTAAAATGAAAGGGGGTAAAGCAGCTGGAACTGATGGGATCATGACAGAAATGTTAAAAGCAGGGGGGGATATAGTGTTGGAGTGGTTGGTACTTTTGTTTAATAAATGTATGAAAGAGGGGAAGGTACCTAGGGATTGGCAGAGAGCATGTATAGTCCCTTTATATAAAGGGAAAGGGGACAAAAGAGACTGTAAAAATTATAGAGGAATAAGCTTACTGAGTATACCAGGAAAAGTGTACGGTAGGGTTATAATTGAAAGAATTAGAGGTAAGACAGAATGTAGGATTGCGGATGAGCAAGGAGGTTTTAGAGTGGGTAGGGGATGTGTAGATCAGGTGTTTACATTGAAGCATATATGTGAACAGTATTTAGATAAAGATAGGGAGGTTTTTATTGCATTTATGGATTTAGAAAAGGCATATGATAGAGTGGATAGAGGAGCAATGTGGCAGATGTTGCAAGTATATGGAATAGGTGGTAAGTTATTAAATGCTGTAAAGAGTTTTTATGAGGATAGTGAGGCTCAGGTTAGGGTGTGTAGAAGAGAGGGAGACTACTTCCCGGTAAAAGTAGGTCTTAGACAGGGATGTGTAATGTCACCATGGTTGTTTAATATATTTATAGATGGGGTTGTAAAGGAAGTAAATGCTAGGGTGTTTGGGAGAGGGGTGGGATTAAATTATGGGGAATCAAATTCAAAATGGGAATTGACACAGTTACTTTTTGCTGATGATACTGTGCTTATGGGAGATTCTAAAGAAAAATTGCAAAGGTTAGTGGATGAGTTTGGGAATGTGTGTAAAGGTAGAAAGTTGAAAGTGAACATAGAAAAGAGTAAGGTGATGAGGGTGTCAAATGATTTAGATAAAGAAAAATTGGATATCAAATTGGGGAGGAGGAGTATGGAAGAAGTGAATGTTTTCAGATACTTGGGAGTTGACGTGTCGGCGGATGGATTTATGAAGGATGAGGTTAATCATAGAATTGATGAGGGAAAAAAGGTGAGTGGTGCGTTGAGGTATATGTGGAGTCAAAAAACGTTATCTATGGAGGCAAAGAAGGGAATGTATGAAAGTATAGTAGTACCAACACTCTTATATGGGTGTGAAGCTTGGGTGGTAAATGCAGCAGCAAGGAGACGGTTGGAGGCAGCGGAGATGTCCTGTCTAAGGGCAATGTGTGGTGTAAATATTATGCAAAAAATTCGGAGTGTGGAAATTAGGAGAAGGTGTGGAGTTAATAAAAGTATTAGTCAGAGGGCAGAAGAGGGGTTGTTGAGGTGGTTTGGTCATTTAGAGAGAATGGATCACAGTAGAATGACATGGAAAGCATATAAATCTATAGGGGAAGGAAGGCGGGGTAGGGGTCGTCCTCGAAAGGGTTGGAGAGAGGGGGTAAAGGAGGTTTTGTGGGTAAGGGGCTTGGATTTCCAGCAAGCGTGCGTGAGCGTGTTAGATAGGAGTGAATGGAGACGAATGGTACTTGGGACCTGACGATCTGTTGGAGTGTGAGCAGGGTAATATTTAGTGAAGGGATTCAGGGAAACCGGTTATTTTCATATAGTCGGACTTGAGTCCTGGAAATGGGAAGTACAATGCCTGCACTTTAAAGGAGGGGTTTGGGATATTGGCAGTTTGGAGGGATATGTTGTGTATCTTTATATGTGTATGCTTCTAGACTGTTGTATTCTGAGCACCTCTGCAAAAACAGTGATAATGTGCGAGTGTGGTGAAAGTGTTGAATGATGATGAAAGTATTTTCTTTTTGGGGATTTTCTTTCTTTTTTGGGTCACCCTGCCTCGGTGGGAGACGGCCGACTTGTTGAAAAAAAAAAAAAAAAAAAAAAATATATATATATATATATATATTATATATATATTAGAAAACGTTTTGGTCCTGGGACCTTGATCACTTCTAACATACAGAGGTAGAAATACATTATATATATAGGCGGAGAGTGAGGTGTGAGTGACGCACGGTGACCTGAAGAATGTCATGTTGGGATGAAGATGGGTAGACGATGAAATCATGTGACTCCTGTGTTGTTGGGTTGGTGGTGCTTAAGTATCATGTATGCCAATGTTTTTGAAATTTTGTAGTTTCCAGTGTTACATTCTAGTGTCGGTGACGGCGATTAGTGAGGCTTCTAGGCACCGTTGGCGTCTGAGGTCTGGTTCGGTGAGAACTAGTTGTGCCTCATTCCAGTTCATCAAATGCCCCGTGGAGTCTCTGTGGAGGACACAGGCGTACCTTACATCGTCTCTGTTAGAGGCATTTTGATGCTCATTCAGGCGGACTGCAAGATCTCTGCCTATCTCGCCTACATATTTCTTGGGACAGAATCCACAGTAGAAGTAAGAAGTGTTGGACGATTTTATACACTTTTATTCACACCAAAACACCTGCACTAAAAGAGGAGTCCTCATTGGCTTCTTCTTGAGAGCTCATCGCATCTCCAGCCTTTGTTTTCTTGAAGAAGAATGTATTTACATAACACAAGTCTTTACACGTCTTCAGTTCCCATCTTTCTTCATCCGAGATTGCAGACTCAAGGCACAAGCTATCCTCAACAAACCGCCCATGGAACAGCTCCCTAAGCAGTTCATAGTGCTCCCATGTGGTGATATTGCCATGAATACTCGCCGGGCACTTGCCATGAGTAACATCAACGTTTCCACCATAAACACATCATCTATCAAAGACCTCACTACAAAATGCAGTCCCACACCTTTAACTTCTACAGCAGGCATCTACACTATCCCCTGTGGATTCTGTCCCAAGAGATATGTAGGCGAGACAGGCAGAGATCTTGCAGTCCGCCTGAATGAGCATCGAAATGCCTCTAACAGAGACGATGTAGGGTACGCCTGTGTCCTCCACAGAGACTCCACGGGGCATTTGATGAACTGGAATGAGGCACAACTAGTTCTCACCGAACCAGACCTCAGAAGCCGACAGTGCCTAGAAGCCTCACTAATCGCCGTCACTGACACTATAGAACGTAATACTGGAAACTACAAAATTTCAAAAACATTGGCATACATGATACTTAAGCACCACCAACCCAACAACAAAGGAGTCACATGATTTCATCGTCTACCCATCTTCATCCCAACATGACATTCTTCAGGTCACCGTGCGTCACTCACACCTCACTCTCCGCCTATATACTATATAATGTATTTCTACCTCTGTATGTTAGAAGTGATCAAGGTCCCAGGACCAAAACATTTTCTAATAAATATGTCATAGTGTTTGCTTACGTGTCTTTCTAAACCCCCCCACCCCCACCCCCACCCACCCACCCACACACACACACACACACACACACACACACACACACACACACACACACACACACTCACACTCACTCTCTCTCTCTCTCTCTCTCTGGGCTTTCTTCTATTTTCTTAGTAGTTCTTGTTTATTTCCCCTTATCTCCATGGGGAAGTGGAACAGAATTCTTCCTCCGTAAGCCATGCGTGTTGTAAGTGGCGACTAAAATGCCAGGAGCAAGGGGCTAGTAACCCTTCTCCTGTATAAATTATTCATTTTAAAAAGAGAAACTTTTGTTTTTCTTTTTGGGCCACCCTGCTTCGGTGGGATACGACCAGTGCGTTGAAAGAGAGAGAAAGAAAGAAAACTATTATTATATTATTATTACTAATTTAGGGAAGTGGAGCACTGATCCAATTCTCTTGATCAAGAGCCCCTCACCAAGGAACCTCCCTTGAGGGGGAAGTTCGCATCCTGAAATTTTGTTCGTATCCAGAAGCAAAAAATCGATCGAGCAACTGCTCGCATCCTGAAAAATTCATATGGTGGGGCATTCGTAAGCCGAGGTTCCACTGTATATGTATGTACAATGACGGTAATGAAAAGTCTTGGCAATGATAGACTGAATATCAAACTGGAGGAATGAAGCACTGAAGAAGTAGATGCATTTTGATATTTGGGAGTGGATGTGTTTTCTGATGAGGCAATAAAATACAAGGGGAGGGTGTGAGGACTGGGTTGTTTATGTAAGTAGCAGCAGCAGCAGCAGCAGCAAGAATGAGAGGCTAGAGGTGGAGATATCATGTTTCAGAGCAATGTGTGATACTTACCTATTTTTACTCTCCCATTTGCAGTTACAGGGGGCTAGTCTTAGCTCCTGGCTCTGCTTCTGCCAGATTTACTTCCTTGTAGCCTCATTGGCCCTATCATATTTGCTCTTAAAAATATGAATGAGGCCTACCTCCACCACTCCCTCATCTAGATCATTCCACTGCCCAACTACTCTTGAAAATAAAGAATACTTCCTGATATCCATATGGCTCGTCAGTGTCTACCTTCCAGCTATGTCCCCAAGTTCCCATTTCTCTCCTTTTAAACAGCCTGTCCCTGTCTGTCCTATTAATTCCCCAAGTATTATATATGTTATGTCTCCCATGGTTCTTTGTGTCTTTCAATGTCCCTAGATTCAATTTGTTAGCTTCTCGTAGCTAATGCTCCTCAGCTCAGCAACAAGTCTAATTGTATACTTCTGCACTTTCTCCAGTACCATAATACATACTATACTTTTTTAGGTATGGGTTCTATGCAAGTATGAATAATATGCAAAGAATTCACAACTTGGAAATTATTATAAAATGTGGGGTCACCAATGATATAATTCAGAGGGTTGAGGAGTGGCTGTTAAGGTGGTTTGGGCATGTATAGAAGGTAGACGGACACTATGAAATGGGCGTATAAATCTGAGATGGAAGGTAAAAGTGGTAGTTGTCCCAGGAACAGTTGGATCCAGGGAAGGGGTGAAAAATAAGAGGATGAGTTTTTGAGGCCTGTGGCTTGTGTGAACATATTAGGCAGGAGCAAACTGAGACAAGTGGTTTTTAATGGATGTGCTGTTGGAGTGTGAGCAAGGTAACTTCATTCAGGGATTCAGACAACCAGTTAGTCAGACTTGAGTCCTGGAGGAAGGAAGGGTAGTGCCTGCACTCTATAGCAGGGGTGAGGATGTTGCAGTTGAAGGGTAATCTGATTTGTGATATCAGCACACTTCTGGCAAGAAAGACTGACTGAATAATGGTGAATGTGTTTTTTTTTTTTGGTTCACCCTGTTTTGGCAGGAGACAGCAATTGAGATAAAAAAAAAAAATCATCAAAGGAGGACTATTAAAACTTTGATCAATTAACTACCTTAAAGCCATGTACTAGTACTTTAGTATAGTTGCTACACCTCAGGAAAAGCTTGAAGTTAGTAGTGCTGACACCAACTAGGAATCTTAGATCATCGGTCTGTATCAACACTGGACTTAATCCCGTCAGTCAATCAAAAGTTTAACGCTGAGGCTTCTCACCTGCTAATAATCCACCTCACACTATTATTATTCACATCCCAAAGACTAAAACAATATGTTTGAGTCTAGACTGGACCATTATCAAAATGCAAGTGGTCCAGAATGGTCCAGAACACCATTTAAGTTTTATTATTAATTTGTGGGCTAATTGTATACCGATTTAGCTATGATAGTGTAACTTTTTATACATTTTTATTTTTATTATTTAATTCATAAAATACAAAAAAATTAATAAACCAACATGGAGTAAGCTTTTTTTAATGGATATTTCTTGCCAAAATTACTTAGCCCAAAATAGGATAAATATCCAGCATCACTCATTCTCTAGTTATTTTCCAGAAGTGCATGGATATCAAAATTCATATGACTCTCCAACCCAAAACATATTCATAAGTAAGTGTAATTAAACAGAAAGATAAATATTCATGAAGGGAAAATGTCATGACATGGGATTAAGGCTTTTCTCCGGTAATGAATTTATTAATAAATTAAGGCAGTAAATTCTGACTACTGTAATACTTGAGTAAACAAGAAAAAAATAAAAGAAAGCTATACAGTATTTGTCTTTTATCACCTCCACTTCTACCTTCTCTCCCTAGTGTCTCACCTTCTCTACCTAGTTTCTCACCTTCTCTACCTAGTTTCTCACCATCTCTACCTAGTTTCTCACCTTCTTTACCTAGTTTCTCACCATTTCTACCAAGTTTCTTACCTTCTTTCCCTAGTGTCTCACCTTTTCTACCTAGTTTCTCACCTTCTCTACCTAGTTTCTCACCATCTCGACCTAGTTTCTCACCATCTCGACCTAGTTTCTCACCTTGTCTACCTAGTGTCTCACCTTCTCTACCTAGTTTCTCACCATTTCTACCTAGTTTCTCACCTTGGGAAGGATGGACACCTAGCAGGCGTAGATGAACCATTATCACCTATTACAAAGGTTAAGATCTGTCAGTCTTACATTATTACACTTATGGAGGGAAATGGCTGAAAAAGAAACTTTCAATTCACTTAAGTCCACTAGCTTAGTTACCGATCTGAAGCACCTGAAAACACATTTCTCACAAATGCAGTGTGAATATTATCAATATGTTATCAGGTTGGGAAGCCACAATAAAAATATCTACTAAAGCCATCTACTAAAGTGATTACCCATCAACCATACTGTATTTCAAATGAATGGGATGATAAAGGTTTGCCAAGCATCATAGCAAGCCAAAATAAAACCATCTATTTTTGACACATGCACAGCAATATAAAATTAGGGCTACAGCTCAACATTTAACCTACAGACGTACTGCTTATTACCCATAAATGAAGGGCCAGTTAGATACTAGGCCTTAATCAGCCAACAGTGACACACCCAGAAACTCTGCCAAGCAAGGCTGGAATCTTGCCAAGTCTTACTACAACACAATGAAAAGAAACTACAAATGACAGATGAGAGATCATGTTACTTAGAAAATTGTTAGAAAAGCCCAAGAAGAAAGAGGTGTGAAAGAAAACACTGTCCCATTTGGCCCTTCTTTTATTGGTAACATTGAATAATAGTGTGACGTCAACTGTGACGTAAATGCTTGCCATCCAGACATGAAAGGAGGCATCTGTCTTTGCAAATAATATATGCACTGAGTATTATATACAATTTCTTATTACTAAGATAATGATGAATTAATTCTAGTACTCTAAAAAATACTGAACATGGTTCATTATAAATATACATTATACTTTAATATTCACAGTATGCCAATTTATACAGCACCAACTATTACTAGAAAAAAGATAACTTTTGGGATATAGCATTAACTAGTAATGCTTAAATAACCACTTAATTTCTTTGAGCAAAACTTGACAGGTTATTGCTAAGTATTAGTCTTTTCCAGAGGTAAATATGAGCATAGAAAACTGAAACCCTTAGAAACTTGTCAGTCAGTATCTAGAACTGGACAAGATCTACAGCAGACTATTAGCATTGTCAACATGAGTATTATTGTTGGTTTGGGTAGCTGCCATGGACGACTGACTTGATTGCACGGACGGAAAGCGACACGTGTATGGGAGATGGCTGTTTGCTACTCTGGGGACCATCCTGGGACTCAGACTTGAGTACTGCTGAGCTGCCCCCTGCACCACCCACCCACCACAACTATTGTTATTCACCAGATTATTGTTGCTAAAAGTTGAGCAACCTAGTCCCCAGCTTGCAAAGAAGGGCTGGGGTTGAAAAGGTATGATCTCTGATGAATGAGTGTGCTGAGGTCTCATGGTGCCACTCATGCCAATGTTAGACCTACCCCCCACAGAACCAGAGGCATACAACTGCATAATCTGAGCCTTGGTGGATCCTAGACTGGATCTTCCGGTCATCCCTCCAGTATTAATGTCAGTAAAGCTAAGTAAATCCTCTGAGCAAGAGCGGGAGTTTCCACTGTCGTGGCTGGTATCAGTGGTAACACTAGCACGGGCACTCTGAACCCTTGGTGCAAAACTTGCGACTGACGAAGATGGACTGCAAGCAACATCCCTCCACCATAAGCCCCCAGCCGGCTTGCCTTCAGCATGCAGTTTCTCAGGGTAAAGCACTGAGAGGGAAGAAATGGGGGAGGGAGAGGAAGAAGGCAAGAAATTGGAGAAAACAGAAGAGGAGGATTGGCACGCTGATGATGCTTTACCTGAGGGCGGGAAAAATGCTTCCATTGATCCTGAGCCTGTCTGAGTACTCAGACCATGTGGGTGACCAGCTCCTGTGCCTGCTGCCGCACTCCCGCCTCCTACTGATGACCCAAACTGACTAGTAGGGAATGACTGCTGTGCAGGAGGGAAAGTATCTGACCCAAATAAAGCAGCAGGTGGGAAGGCGTTTGTGGGACTCAGTTCAACTACAGGTTGAGACTGCTGCTGCAGAGCCTGACTATGCTGCTGAAGCTGCTGCTGTGGGGGCTGCTGTTGCTGTGTTAACTGCTGCTGTGGCTGAACTTGCTGTTGAGCAGTGCCACTTTCACTTGCTGATACAGCAAGATTTCTCTTCAATGCTGTAAAAAAAAAAATAATTAGGATTTACAAAGAAAAAGTTGAAGAGCATTCTTTTAAGCATGAGACGATTACTAAGCAAGCAAATATTTTCTATTTAGAATGTACAATTTGAGAAAAAATGTGGGCCAGGAGATTGGAAAAAGTACAGAAAAGATGAATTCTTGCATAGGCCATGCCAAGTATACAATTTTTTTTTTTTTTCAACAAGTCGGACGTCTCCCACCGAGGCAGGGTGACCCAAAAAGAAAGAAAATCCTGAAATAGAAAATACTTTCATCATCACTGAACACTTTCACCTCTCACCTCACTCATACATAATCAGTCATTGCAGAGGCACACAGATACAACGGTTTAAAAGCATATATAGATATACAACATATCCCTCCAAACTGCCAATATCCTAAACCCCTCCTTTAAAGTGTAAGCATTGTACTTCCCATTTCCAGTACTCAAGTCCGGCTATATAAAATAACCAGTTTCCCTGAATCCCTTCACTAAGTATTACCCTGCTCACACTCCAACAGCTCGTCGGATCCCAAAAACCATTTGTCTCCGTTCACAACTATCAAACACATTCACACACGCTTGCTGGAAGTCCAAGCCCTTCACCCACAAAACCTCCTTTATCCCCTCCCTCCAACCCTTTCGAGGATGACCCCTACCCTGCCTTCCTTTCCCTACAGATTTATACTCTCTCCATGTCATTCTACTTTGATCCATTCTCTCTAAATGACCAAAGCACCTCAACAACCCCTCTTCAGCCCTTTGACTAATACTTTTATTAACCCTTTGAGGGTCGACAGGCCCTCTCCGAAACTCGTTCTCAGGGTCGGCCAAATTTAAAAAAAAAAAAAAATTATTTTCTCTTATGAAAAGATAGAGAATCTTTTCCCGATCATAAAGACACCAAAAGTTTGAAATTTGATAGAAAACTTACGGAATTATGCTCTCGCAAAGTTAGCGGTCTCGGTGATGTTTACGCATCGGCGATTTTGCCCACTTTGAGCCCCATTTTCGGCCAATTTCACTGTACTAGTCGACAAAAAACATGAATATTTCGCTAGAACTCCATTTTTTCTATCGAATGGGTTCAAGAAACCACCCATTTATAAATTCAACTATCCAGTACAGTGGTCAGAATTTAGCAATTTTGCCAATTTCACACAAATTTCAAAAGATGCCAATTTCCGAATAGGGTCCAGAATAAACAAGAAAGACATTCCTGGCACTAAAATGACATTTCCTCTAGTCATTAGTCACGTCTCAATGCCCCTCTTATATACTTTTGCTTTCCACTTTGAATTTTTATTTTCACAAAAAATATAAGATTTACTTTTATGCAGACTACTGCATTAGTGTAAAAAATGGTATAAATATTATTGGTGCACTAGTGAAAGAATATTAGACTCACCAGTTGACGTGTATTGCACGCTTGGCACGATTAGTTTACTTTTGAAGTTTGGTAAAAATCGAACATTTCTGCTACTTTGAGCTCAATTTCAAGGCACCTTTCTTTGTAAAACCAGTCAAAATCATCTCAATTTCTGTAATAGGTCTTCCATTCTATAAAATGAGACCAAGAAAACTAGAATACAACAATAAATACCATACGAAAATACACTGCAAAGTCGCTGATTTATTAAAAAAAAATGGTCAAAGTTTTTTTTTTCTCATTATGCACTGTGTGCTGCAGGATTTTTTTTAGACTGTGCACACCGACCACATAGACCCATTCTTTCATATGAAGGCCTACCAGCTTTCTCCCACTAGATTTGAGGCCGCTAGAATTTATGAGTACTAGTACGTCAAAAACCCCTACGCGTAAGACGTACTAGTACGACCAAAACCCTCAAAGGGTTAACACCACACCTTCTCCTAATTTCCACACTCCTAATTCCCTGCATAATATTTACATCATTGACCTTAAACAGGACATCTCCACTGCCTCCAACCGCCTCCTCGCTGCAGCATTTACAACCCAAGCTTCACACCCATATGAGAGAGTTTTTTATTTTTATTATTATCACACTGGCCGATTCCCACCAAGGCAGGGTGGCCCGAAAAGAAAAACTTTCACCATCATTCACTCCATCACTGTCTTGCCAGAAGGGTGCTTTACACTACAGTTTTTAAACTGCAACATTAACACCCCTCCTTCAGAGTGCAGGCACTGTACTTCCCATCTCCAGGGCTCAAGTCCGGCCTGCCGGTTTCCCTGAACCCCTTCATAAATGTTACTTTGCTCACACTCCAACAGCACGTCAAGTATTAAAAAACCATTTGTCTCCATTCACTCCTAGCAAACACGCTCACGCAAGCCTGCTGGAAGTCCAAGCCCCCCGCACACAAAACCTCCTTTACCCCCTCCCTCCAACCTTTCCTAGGCCAACCCCTACCCCGCCTTCCTTCCACTACAGACTGATACACTCTTGAAGTCACTCTGTTTCGCTCCATTCTCTCTACATGTCCGAACCACATCAACAACCCTTCCTCAGCCCTCTGGACAACAGTTTTGGTAATCCCGCACCTCCTCCTAACTTCCAAACTACGAATTCTCTGCATTATATTCACACCACACATTGACCTCAGACATGACATCTCCACTGCCTCCAGCGTTCTCCTCGCTGCAACATTCATCACCCATGCTTCACACCCATATAAGAGCGTTGGTAAAACTATACTCTCATACATTCCCCTCTTCGCCTCCAAGGACAAAGTTCTTTGCCTCCACATACTCCTAAGTGCACCACTCACCCTTTTCCCCTCATCAATTCTATGATTCACCTCATCTTTCATAGACCCATCTGCTGACACGTCCATTCCCAAATATCTGAATACATTCACCTCCTCCATACTCTCTCCCTCCAATCTGATATCCAATCTTTCATCACCTAATCTTTTTGTTATCCTCATAACCTTACTCTTTCCTGTATTCACTTTTAATTTTCTTCTTTTGCACACCCTACCAAATTCATCCACCAATCTCTGCAACTTCTCTTCAGAATCTCCCAAGAGCACAGTGTCATCAGCAAAGAGCAACTGTGACAACTCCCACTTTATGTGTGATTCTTTATCTTTTAACTCCACGCCTCTTGTCAAGACCCTCGCATTTACTTCTCTTACAACCCCATCTATAAATATATTAAACAACCACGGTGACATCACACATCCTTGTCTAAGGCCTACTTTTACTGGGAAATAATTTCCCTCTTTCCTACATATTCTAACTTGAGCCTCACTATCCTCGTAAAAACTCTTCACTGCTTTCAGTAACCTACCTCCTACACCATACACCTGCAACATCTGCCACATTGCCCCCCTATCCACCCTGTCATATGCCTTTTCCAAATCCATAAATGCCACAAAGACCTCTTTAGCCTTTATCTAAATACTGTACCACTATATTTTCATACATTCCCTTGTTTGCCTCCATAGATAATGTTTTTTGTCTCCACATATACCTCAATGCACCACTCACCTTTTTTCTTTCATCAATTCTATGGTTAACCTCATCCTTCATAAACCCATCCGCTGACAAGCCCTGGCTTCGTCTCTGTAGATGCCTTCCTCTCCCACTACATTGTAAAATGCTCCAAACTTCAGAACACCCGTGACTTAACCCGATTCCTCCTTTTTCTTCTTCTCCCTCTTCCCCTTTACTCTTTCCTTTGTCTCTTCTGGGTTGTCTTTCTTTCTTCTGCCTTGTGTTTCTGTTCCTTCATTATTTATTTTATTATCCCCCCCCCCTCTGTGTTCTTGCTCTCCCTCTGTAGGCATTTAGCTTCCTTGCAGTGCTCCCCTTTCTTAGTATTTGACTGGCTCCTCCTCCTTACTTCCCCACCACTACTTCCTTCCACTTCTGCCACCGCCACTACTACTACTACTACTACTATTACCACTACCACTACTACTACCACCACCACTATCACTACTATTACTACTACCACTACTACTACTACTACTACCACTACTACTACTACTACTACCACTACTACTAGTACTACCACAACTACTACTACCACCACTTCCTGCCTATATATACCTGTCCAACTCCCAAATATCTGAATCGTTTGATACCCTCATCACCTTACCCTTATCTATGTCCGCTTTCAACTTTCTACCTTTACACACACTCCCAAACTTGTCCACTAACCTTTGCAACTTTTCTTTAGACTCTCTCATAAGCACAGTATCATCAGCAAAAAGTAGCTGTGTCAACTCCCATTTTGTATTCGATTCCCCATAAATTAATCCCACCCCTCTCCCCAACACCCTAGCATTTGATAAATTAGACACATGTGCAACTCTTGGGTATCTTTATTGAGGAAACGTTTTGCCACACAGTGGCTTCATCATACAAAGGAGAATCTTGAAGAACAGGAGGAGAATGAGGTAATCAGTCCCTCAACCTTGAGGGACTGATTACCACTGTGTGGCGAAACGTTTCCTCAATAAAGATACCCAAGAGTTGCATATGTGTCTAATTTATCAAGATGTCGGTTCTCTGAACCATTCATCTACAAACCCTAGCATTTACTTCTTTTACAACCCTATCTATACATATATTTAACAAGCATGGTGACATTACACATCCCTGTCTAAGACCTACTTTTACAGGGAAGTAATCTCACTCTCTTCTAGACACCCTAACCTGAGCCTCACTATCCTCATAAAAACTCTTTATGGCATTTAGTAACTTACTACCTATTCCATAAGCTTGAAACCTCTGCCACATTGCTCCCCTATCCACTCTATCATATGCCTTTTCTAAGTCCATAAATTCAATGAAAACTTCCCTACCTTTATCTAAATACTGTTCACATATATGCTTCAATGTTAACACTTGATCTACACATTCCCTACACACTCTAAAGCCTCCTTGTTCATCCGCAATCCTACTCTCTATCTTACCTCTAGTTCTTTCAATAATAACCCTACCGAACACTTTTCCTGGTATACTCAGTAAACTTATTCCCCCATAATTTTTACAATCTCCTGTGTCCCCCTTCCCTTTATATAAAGGAACTACAGTGGACCCCCGCATACCGTTGGCATTACATAACGTTAAATCCGCATACCGATACATTTTATCGCTAAGATTTTGCCTCGCATACCGCTAAAAAACCCGCTTAACGCTGTTCGTCCGAGACGCATCTAATGTGCAGCCTGAGCCAGCCTCACATGCTCCGCCGGTGGCACTGTTTACCAGCCAGCCTCCGCAGTAACATCCAAGCATACAATCGGAACATTTCGTATTATTACAGTGTTTTTGGTGATTTTATCTGCAAAATAAGTGACCATGGGTCCCAAGAAAGCTTCTAGTGCCAACCCTACAGCAATAAGGGTGAGAATTACTATAGAGATGAAGAAAGAGATCATTGCTAAGTATGAAAGTGGAGTGCGTGTCTCCGAGCTGGCCAGGTTGTATAATAAACCCCAATCAACCATCGCTACTATTGTGGGCAACAAAACGGCAATCAAGCAAGCTGTTCTTGCCAAAGGTTCAACTGTGTTTTTGAAACAGAGATCGCAAGTGATGGAAGATGTTGAGAGACTCTTATTGGTATGGATAAATGAAAAACAGATAGCAGGAGATAGCATCTCTCAAGTGATCATAAGTGAAAAGGCTAGGAAGTTGCATGAGGATTTAATTAAAAAAATGCCTGCAACTAGTGATGATGTGAGTGAATTTAAGGCCAGCAAAGGTTGGTTTGAGAGATTTAAGAAGCATAGTGGCATACATAGCGTGATAAGGCATGGTGAGGCTGCCAGTTCGGACCACAAAGCAGCTGAAAAATATGTGCAGGAATTCAAGGAGTACATAGACAGTGAAGGACTGAAACCTGAACAAGTGTTTAATTGTGATGAAACAGGCCTGTTTTGGAAGAAAATGCCAAGCAGGACCTACATTACTCAGGAGGAAAAGGCACTCCCAGGACATAAGCCTATGAAAGACAGGCTTACTCTGTTGATGTGTTCCAATGCTAGTGGTGATTGCAAAGTGAAGCCTTTATTAGCGTATCACTCAGAAACTCCCAGAGCGTTCAGGCAAAAGAATATCCTCAAGGCTAATTTGTGTGTGCTGTGGAGGGCAAACAGTAAGGCATGGGTCACTAGGGACTTTTTCTATGACTGGTTACACCATGCATTTGCCCCCAATGTGAAAGATTACCTAACTGAAAAGAAATTAGACCTTAAGTGCCTCCTGGTGTTAGACAATGCCCCTGGTCATCCTACAGACATGGCAGAGCGACTTTATGGGAACATGAGCTTCATTAAGGTGAAGTTTTTGCCTCCTAATACCACTCCTCTCCTGCAGCCCATGGACCAGCAGGTTATTGCAAACTTCAAAAAACTGTACACAAAAGCTCTGTTTGAAAGGTGCTTTGTAGTGACCTCAGAAACTCAATTGACTCTAAGAGAGTTTTGGAGAGATCACTTTAATATCCTCAATTGTGTAAACCTTATAGGTAAGGCTTGGGAGGGAGTGACTAAGAGGACCTTGAACTCTGCTTGGAAGAAACTGTGGCCAGAATGTGTAGACCAAAGGGATTTTGAAGGGTTTCAGGCTAACCCTGAGAGGAGTATGCCAGTTGATGAATCCATTGTGGCATTGGGAAAGTCCTTGGGGTTGGAGGTTAGTGGGGATGATGTGGAAGAGTTGGTGGAGGAGGACAATGAAGAACTAACCACTGATGAGCTGCTAGATCAACTTCAACAGCAAGAGGCCAGACCTGAGGAAACTAGTTCGGAGGAGGGGAGAGAGAAACTGAAGAAGTTGCCTACTTCAAAGATTAAGGAAATGTGTGGAATGTGGCTTAAAGTGCAAACCTTTTTTGATGACAATCACCCTAACACAGCTATTGCAAGCCGTGCTGGTGACTATTACACTGACACTGATGTGAAACACTTTAGGGAAGTCATAAAGGAACGAGAGGTACAGGCCACTATGGACAGATATGTTGTGTGACAGAAGTCCAGTGACTCTGAAGCTGGTCCTAGTGGCATTAAAAGAAGAAGGGAAGTAACCCCAGAAAAGGACTTGACACCTCAAGTCTTAATGGAAGGGGATTCCTCTTCTAAACACTAAGACACTCTCCTCCTCCCATCCCATCAATCATCACCAGATCTTCAATAAAGGTAAGTGTCATGTAACTGTGCATGCTTTTTTCAGTTTGTGTGTATTAAAATTAATATTTCATGTGGTAAAAAAAATTTTTTTTCATACTTTGGGGTGTCTTGCACGTATTAATTTGATTTCCATTATTTCTTATGGGGAAAATTCATTAGCATAACGATAATTTTGCATAACAATGAGCTCTCAGGCACGGATTAATATTGTTATGCAGGGGTCCACTGTATACATGCTCTCTGCCAATACCTAGGTACCTTCCCCTCTTTCATACATTTATTAAACAAAAATACCAACCACTCCAACACTATATCCCCCACTGCTTTTAACATATCTTTCATGATCCCGTCAGTTCCAGCTGCTTTACCACCTTTCATTCTACGTAATGCCTCACACACCTCCCCCACATTCACATCCTGCTCTTCTTTATTCCTAAAAGATGTTATACCTCCCTGGCCAGTGCATGAAATTACCGCCTCCCTTTCTTCATCAACACTGAAAAGTTCCTCAAAATATTCCCGCAATCTACCCAATACCTCCAGCTCCCCATCTACTAACTCCCCTACTCTGTTTTTAACTGACAAATCCATTCGTTCCTTAGGCTTTCTTAATTTGTTTATCTCACTCCAAAATTTTTTCCCATTTTCATCAAAATTTCTTGACAGTGCCTCTCCCACTCTATCATCTGCTCTTCTTTTGTACTCTCTCACCACTCTCTTCACCTTTCTTTTACTCTCCATATACTCTGCTCTTCTTATAACACTTCTGCTTTGTAAAAACCTCTCATAAGCTACCTTTCTCTCCTTTATCACACTCTTTACTTCATCATTCCACCAATCACTCCTCTTTCCTCCTGCCCCCACCCTCCTATAGCCAAAAACTTCTGCTCCACATTCTAATATTGCATTTTTAAAACTATTCCAACCCTCTTCAACTCCCCCACTACTCATACTTGCACCAGCCCACCTTTCTGCCAATACCTGCTTATATCTCACCCTAACTTCTTCCTCCCTTAGTTTATACACTTTCACCTCTCTCTTACTTGCTGTTGCCATTTTCCTTTTGTCCCATCTACCTCTTACTCTAACTGTAGCTACAACTAAATAATGATTCGATATATCGGTTGCCCCTCTATAAACACGTATATCCTGAAGCCTACCCATCAACCTTTTATCCACCAACACATAATCTAACAAACTACTTTCATTACGTGCTCTATCATATCTTGTATACTTATTTATCCTCTTTTTCATAAAACAGGTATTACTTATTACCAAAACTCTTTCTACACATAGCTCAATTAGAGGCTCCCCATTTACATTTACCCCTGGCACCCCAAATTTACCTACTACTTCCTCCACAACATTTTTACCCACTTTAGCATTGAAATCCCCAACCACAAGTACTCTCACACTTGGTTCAAAACTCCCCACACACTCACTCAACATGTCCCAAAATCTCTCTATCTCCTCTACACTTCTCTCTTCTCCAGGTGCATAAATGCTTACTATAACCCACTTTTCACATCCAACCCTTATTTTACTCCACATAATCCTTGAATTTATACATTTATATTCCCTCTTTTCCTGCCATAACTTATCCTTCAACTTTATTGCTACTCTTTCTTTAGCTCTAACTCTATTTAAAACCCCTGATTTCAATTCGTATTTTAGTGGAGTTTTTCCTTTGCCAATCTAATACATACACACACTCGTCCCTCACTTGATACAGAAAGGACACATATTTCTGCTAATCCTTATGCACTTTCCTTGCTTTCACACACACACACACATAAGGAATCGTTCAGGACCCTGTACACCGTGTACGTTAGACCCATATTAGAGTATGCGGCACCAGTTTGGAACCACACCTAGCCAAGCATGTAAAGAAACTAGAGAAAGTGCAAAGGTTTGCAACAAGACTAGTCCCAGAGTTAAGAGGTATGTCCTATGAGGAGAGGTTAAGGGAAATCAACCTGACGACACTGGAGGACAGGAGAGATAGGGGGGACATGATAACGACTTACAAAATACTGAGAGGAATTGACAAGGTGGACAAAGACAGGATGTTCCAGAGACTGGATACAGCAACACGGGGACACAGTTGGAAGCTGAAGACACAGATGAATCAAAGGGATGTTAGGAAGTATTTCTTCAGCCATAGAGTAGTCAGGAAGTGGAATAGTTTGGGAAGCGATGTAGTGGAGGCAGGATCCATACATAGCTTTAAGCAGAGGTACGATAAAGCTCATGGTTCAGGGAGAGTGACCTAGTGGCGACCAGTGAAGAGGCGGGGCCAGGAGCTTGGACTCGACCCCTGCAACCTCAACTAGGTGAGTACAACTAGGTGAGTACACACTGTATAACCCATTCCAACATTATTCCCATCTTCCTTCATCATTTCAAGCATAATTTCATTCATCCCAGTTGCCTTTCCAACTTCCAGCTTGTCACAGCTTCATTAGAAAAGAATAAAAAAATTGTGGATACTGATGCTCTCGTTGCAACTGCCCCAATTTTTACTCTTACTTCTACTATGTTGGTTATTAGCAATATTAGGCATAATTTGGGAAATGAAATTCAAATGGAGGATCATATGAAGCATGGTGTTAGCACACTTCTGGCAAGACAGTGATTGGGGGAGTAAAAGTGTTTTCTTCTTTGTCAAGTCTTCCTACCTTGGTTGGAGATAGCTAAAGTGTTAAAAAAAAAAAATCTAACTGGGTAGCCCCCTAGTGAGCATAATTCTGTTTTACACTTTACAGGACATGCACTGATACATTTTCAACCCTGATACATATTCCAGTAATGTAAACTTAAGTTGTATGAACAAGTTACAGAATGCCACTGTCACTGTAGACACTCCATTAAGAAATTAAACTACTGTAGATACAAAAAGTATTATTGGATACACTGAATATGCACAAAATCCCCTTTCTAGTACATTAGCTAACGTGTGGGTAACTAACCTTGCGTGCTCTGAAGTGGTAAACCTAGAGGAAGAGCACCCACAGCAGCAGTAAGGGAAGAAGGGTGTTGGGAAGCCTTTGGTCGCTGCCGGGGAGCCACTGATGTACTCTCTATCACAGGTCCTGTGGCTACACGATTCAACTTCACTGATGACTGTTGCTCCCGCTCACTTACAATTTGACACAGTTGGTCCAGAGATGGAACTGTCACATTCTGAGGTCAAATTGAAGTGCATGTTCATACCAAATCTGATTATCAACCCAATGGCTTGAAAACTAAATGTTACAGTATTAAGAATTATTATGAAGCAGACAGGAAATTAAAAATAAGTGAATACTGAATGTGAGTACAAATCTAAGATTTGCATGCCATCTTGTATTTAACAGGATTGAATAATTTTCCAACTGTATGCCCAAGTATCAAAGCAGTAAGGTCAGTGTGGAGAGAAAGTAGTCATCAACAAAGAGTACAGGTACCCTTTGCTTTCTGATATATGCATTCCAGGCCATTGTCTTCTGTATTGAATTCAATCATCCCACCAGCACTTAACTCTACACAAGAACCTACAGTACACTTTGCGAGCATCAATTAAATGTGGTAAACGTATATCACGTATAGATAATTACTGATAGAAATGAGACATTACAGAATAGCAAATCTGCATAAAGCAATCCCACAGAAAGCAAGGGAAACCTATATTCTTTGTGTTGTTAATGGGATTTGTTAAGTCACTGATTTAGGAAAATGAAGGCCAAGAATGCTGTCATATTAGGAACACCAATATTTATGGGTAAAGAGACATATAGCCATGTTTAATGCGTCTCACTGGAAAAAAGAGTGGATAAAATAGCACGAGTGAATTTTTAGTCTGAAATGTTTTAGTATAAGTTCCTTTTTTTCTTTGTTCAGTGGCTTCAAAACTGGGTTTTTTTTTTCAGGAAATAAATAGTCCAAATGAATATTTATTCTAATCAAATTCTGTGTAGAAAATGTCTGGTAAATTTAGGATGGTATCATTTGTGTTTTTTTTGTGTGAATATATATTGGTGGGGGATTAGGTGTTGTATATTGCATTTGATTAAGAAGTACTGAACCCTATTTGCAAACCCAGCTAAGTCATACAAACATCATGAAACATTTCAACAAAAGAGTAATGGAAAAGCAGAATTAGCTAGACATACAGGGAATCAAACAAATATAACAACTAATTTATATTGGTCAGTCAAAAGTTAAAAGGTAGACTCATGAGCTATATCTCAACCCCTATAAATTAAAAAAAAAATATATTTACTCATCCTAACACACTGAACAAGGAGACCTTCAAAACACAAATATAATGTATAATACCATGGCTAAAAGCAAGCCTCACCAGCAACCTTCAATCCCTTCAAGGATGCTTAAAAAACTGATAAAGTCAGGAGGTTTATCCAGTGCTTGCTTAATTAACCAGGTTATTCCTACCCACAGGGGTTTAAGCAGTCACCACGGACATGCTAGCCAGGCACACCCACCCCTCTTAATTTTATCTTGCCACAACACAATTTTAGAACTTACATTGACATTTCTCACAGGACATTCTCTTCCAGCTAACTTGAATGTGAGGCTGGCCACCTGGTAAATGTCTGGCCGTGTGTCTGGATCTGGGTCCAACATGTAACCTACAGGAGAAGGAAACTAGACATTACTTCAGACATCCTAGTAGCCAGTATTTAATTAGTATTTACCAGTAGAGATTAAAATGCCCTCAGAGACTAACAGCAGATCACCTGAAGATTCCTCTCCCCACACAGAAGTTAAGTGTTATGCAAAATTTTGATGTCAATTAATAATTTTGTGCCAAAACAAACCTAGCAACATAATAATGCTAAAATTTAAGTACAGTCATGTAAAATATGCTGCATCTTAATTCACCTAATCTAAGATCTTTTAGGTGACCCACTACTAACTGTTGAAAAAAAAAAAATAAAGCTTTGAAAACAAACAAGGTGAATGTACAAAACAATTTTATTAATGTTAATACAGTGGAACCTCTACTTACAAGTGCATCCACGTGCGAGTTTTTCCAGATATGAGCAGCTGCTCGGTCGATTTTTTGCTTCTGGACGTGAGCAAAATTTCCAGATGCGAGCAGGCCTCAAGGGAGGTTAATTGAGACTGGTGAGGGGGCTCTTGCTCTTGACCTAGGGAATTGGATCTCAGTTGTTTGTTGGACTATCTTATTGAAACTTGGGCAACGTATGATGAAAAGATGCTTCTTAACGTATCTGACTCACGAAATCGTAATGACACGATTGCAAATAAACCATACCACGGGTGGGGATAGAACCCGCGATCAGAGTCTCAAAATTCCAGACCGTCGCGTTAGCCACTGGACCAGCTAGCCACAATAAGATTCGTCCAACTAGGTATATTTCTACACCATAGGAAGGTTAGCATAGGCACCACTGTGACCACTGTCTGTAAAAACTTGCATTTGTGGTCACAGTGGTGCCTATGCTAACCTTCCTATGGTGTAGAAATATACCTAGTTGGACAAAACTTATTGTGGCTAGCTGGTCTGGAGTTTTGAGACTGATCGCGGGTTCTATCCCCGCCTGTGGTATGGTTTCTTCTTAACGTATACCAAAAATGAAAGAAATCAGACCATAAATAACGGAGTTCACTTCTCAGCCATTAGCCTCCCCTTAGCGGTATATTTTTGTATGGTTTTTACAGTTGTGTTCTAGTTTTATTTGGTCTCTTGTGATAGAATGGAAGGTCTACTACACAAATAAATATGATTTTAATTGGTTTCACGATGAAAAGTACCTTGAAATTGAGCTCAAAATAGCAGAAATGTTCGATTCTTTGGCGACAGTGGCAGACAGCATGAAGCAGCAGTGGCAGACAACATGAAGCAGCAGTGGCAGACAACATGAAGTAGCAGTGGCAGACAACATGAAACAGCAGTGGCAGACAACATGAAGTAGCAGTGGCAGACAACATGAAACAGCAGTGGCAGACAACATGAAGCAGCAGTGGCAGACAACATGAAGTAGCAGTGACAGACAACATGAAGCAGCAGTAACAGACAACATGAAGCAGCAGTGGCAGACAACATGAAGTAGCAGTGGCAGACAACATGAAGTAGCAGTGACAGACAACATGAAGCAGCAGTGGCAGACAACATGAAGTAGCAGTGGCAGACAACATGAAGCAGCAGTAACAGACAACATGAAGCAGCAGTGGCAGACATGAAGTAGCAGTGGCAGACAACATGAAACAGCAGTGACAGACAACATGAAGCAGCAGTGGCAGACAACATGAAGTAGCAGTGGCAGACAACATGAAGCAGCAGTAACAGACAACATGAAGCAGCAGTGGCAGACATGAAGTAGCAGTGGCAGACAACATGAAACAGCAGTGACAGACAACATGAAGCAGCAGTGGCAGACAACATGAAGTAGCAGTGGCAGACAACATGAAGTAGCAGTGGCAGACAACATGAAGTAGCAGTGGCAGACAACATGAAGTAGCAGTGGCAGACAACATGAAGCAGCAGTAACAGACAACATGAAGTAGCAGTGGCAGACATCATGAGGTAGCAGTAGCAGACAACATGAAGCAGCAGTGGCAAAGTGTAGCATTAAGAGTGTAGCAAATAAGTGTAGCATTAAGAGTGTAGCAATTAAGTGTAGCATTAAGAGTGTAGCAATTAAGTGAAGCATTAAGAGTGTAGCACTTATAAGTCACTCTGTCTGACTTTTCTGGGTTATCCTAGGTTCTCTACACATGTAGTCAGGAGCAGGAATGGCCGCTGTGGTGGCCCTATAAATCCCAACAACAATGGCTGCTGTCACCACCACTAGCCACATAACTAATGACATGTATTTTATTCATTCTAGTGTATATATCATGTTTCTATGTTATTAATATTGTTTATTATGTCATATTACATGAATTGTGATAAATAAACTGTAGAGTTGATATTAGGAAAATTATTAAAGTATTTTCTCATGCCTGGAATTCCACTGGAATGAATTATTTCCATTTCAATTAATTTAAATGAGGAAAATTGACTCTGCAAATGAGCAAATCCAGTTGCGAGCAAGGCCATGGAATGGATTAAACTCGTAAGTAAGTAGAGGTTCCACTGTAATTATCCATACTCCTATGAAGAGGAGAAGGCTACATCTTGTTGATGTGTTGCAACAAGTGGGATGGCCTGTACTAGTACTTACGCATAAGTGCTTGTAAGTGCTTGGAGAATCTTGCGTTATCTGGGATATTAAAATTCCCTGAAGAGATAGCCAGCGGACTCTCGGCAAATGGTAAAGTAAAGAAACAAAGCTTGTATAACATACACCCCAAGGCCTGAAACAAGAGAAATAAATTAATGCATTGTTTACATGAACACAAAACAATAATAAAACTTCCAAGAGATTTTCCTTGAGGGACTCGAAGACGAATAAGGAATAGAAACACCAAAGCTGTGGTAAACACGTTCATTTAATATCCAAATATCTTCATCTATCATCCAAATGTTCTGGAGTATCAAACTCCATCATAAGTGCTAAAATGACAAGAACAATTACCAAGCACAATAGCTGGTCTATATCAAACAAAAATGTTCTACATAAACAGTCATCCAATTCAAAATGCTATACATGTAAGGTACACAAACAACCTTAAAAATTTTATGATATCCAACTTAAAATTTTTTTACTCACAAATAAAATGCATTATTGTGTAAATAAATGAATAAATGTAATTAAGTCATTCAGTTTATAGGGTAAATAGAGATGTTGCAAATGTATGGAACAGGTACTACATTATTAAGACTAGAGAGTTTTGTGAGGAGAGTTTGACTCAGCTAAGGCTATGTAGGAGAAAAGGGAACCATATTCCAGTAAAAAGGCCTTAGGCAGGGATTTGTGATGTAATAATGGCTATTTAGTACACTGTATTAATACATGTAGCTGTAAAAGCAGAAAATGCTAGGTTAGTGGTGAGAGGTGTGAGATTAAAAGATAATGATTTGTTACAAAATGAGACTAGTCACAGTTGCTCTTTGCCAATGACAAGTCTAGATAGGTTGCCCAGAATATTCAACCAGATTTGTCCAGCAAATGTTGCTGGACAAATCTGGGAATGCATAGAAGGAAATAAAAGGTGAACACAAAAAAGAGCAAGGTAAAATTAGAGTAACAAAAGTTTAAGCCATGAAAAATTGAATATCAGATATGAGAGAGGGAGGGAGAATGAAGTAAGTAAATGTATGCTGATATTTGGAAATGGACGTGTCAGAAGGTAGGTCTATGCAAGACAAGGTTAACCAAAGTAATGATGAAGGGTTAAAAGGCAGGTGGGAGACTGACGTGTCTGTATGAAGAAAGACCTTTTACATGAATGAAAGGAACAGACTTTAAACATTACAGCAAAGAGGCTAGTAGCAGTGATGTCATGTTTTAGAGCATCATATGGTGTGAAAATTGTAAAAATAATTCAGTGTAGAAACAAAAAGATGGTGTGTGGTTATAAAAGTCATTATTAATAGAGAAGAGGAGGGGCTGTTGAAGTGGTTTAGCCATTTAGAGAGGACAAAGCCAAATTAGATGACAAAGAAAGCATACAAATCTTGGAGGAAGGGTGTAAAAGTCCCATGAAGGGTTGGAGAAGGTGTGTGAAGGCTTCAGCAGAGGCTTAAGCATCCAATGGGTATGTGAAAGCAACTGTTGTACGTGCTACAACGATCAAGGAGAGTGGAGACAAGTGGTTTTGAAAAGATCCAAAGAAAAATGACTAAAATTTTTACACAACATTATAAGGTATCCAATAAATATGATCATCTCAAACAGCAGAGTAAAAAAACCCACCCATATATCTGACTTTGTGGTGATGGGTCGACCAAGGTACAAGTCAATCATCTCAGGAGCACGGTATGCCAGTGTCGTGTACCTCTGAATTTCTTCCTCGACTCTTGATATGCCGTCGATCGTCCCACACAACACTCGGGCAGTAGCAGAACCAAAGTCACATAAAACATAGTTGCCTTCGCTACTAATAAGAATATTTTCAACCTGCAAAGAAATGCAGTACTGATATTACAAGCCGCAAAGTTTAAAAATAAATTAATCATTATTTCTCACTACTACAATGTTAATAAAATAAGAAGCAAATCTGTCTATACAATATAAAACTTGAATATATTTCCAATTAATTAATAGTTGCATGTGCATTAATTATCACAATAAACCAAAATGAAAATTCCACTTTAGCTTCAACCTATGATAACTAACAAAGTACTGTACATTTTTTTTTTTAAACCTCGGCCGTTTCCCACCAAGACAGGGTGGCCTAAAAAGAAAGAAAAACCCAGAAAGAAAGAAAAAATACTTTCATCATCATTCAACACTTTCACCATCACTCATACATAATCACTGTACTGTACTGTACTGTATATGCTACATATAAAATGTTTTCACTACCCAGAAATAAATCTTGCCTTTAAATCTCGATGAATGATGGGAGGGTTGACATGATGCAGCCTAGACACTGCATCACATACATCACAGAAAATTTTGAGGACCTCAGCCTCTGTTAAGCCTGAGTTGATCCTGCAAGATACAAGTATACTATGCACATGATCCTCATACAAATGGTTGAAACTTAAGCTAGAGTTAAGAGTTTATTCATAGCCAATTTACATATTCAAAGGGACATATGTACAGTATTTTGACTAGATTGCATTCAAGAAGTAATAAATCTCAAAAAAAATATATAAATGAGAGAATGCAAAGCTTGGAAGTATTGTATTAGCCAGCATGATACAGTATTTCTATAGCAGAATAGGTTTTCAACAGAGTGCCATTTAGAGACTTCACAGCAAAAAGTGCAGCATGTGTGTGTCAACTAAGACAGAAAAATAAGATATTACACAGTATTGTATTTTTAAATAATTAGCCACAGTCAGGGTACAAATTCTGGCTCAAAAGTTAACAGTATTCTCATGTGACTTAACTACCAAACAATGTACATGTATATCTAGATACTGTTTTGCCTGTTCATCAAGTTTATTTAGTATTTAACATTTATGTCAAAAAGTGCTCATTGTGTGTTTATGTTGTTTTATATACCTCTCAGGACACAGAACTAGAGTACTGCATTATGGCCCAATCTCAGGAACTCTTAAGATGATAGTCAAAGCTGGAAAATACTGACCTGTCGTTCATTAGGTGGAGGAGGTGTTTTCTACAGTAGGTCATAAGGAGGAGGACCTCGTAGACGCCGCTTCCAATGTGTGTGACGCCAGAGTCAACATAGCCCACCACTGTCCTTGGACCATTAAGCATTTTCTACAAAAATAAATTTGACTTATTCTGTATGTGTTTCACAACTTCATTATTTTACTAGTCTATAAAGGCTAATTAAACCATAATTAAATAAGGCTAAATATAAGCACCAAGATTTTTACTAATATTTTCTGATTATCAGTCAGTATCCAGTAATAAAGTTCATGTGAGAACCTGTAACAGATTATACAAGTACTGAGGCCATGAGCATTATTCAACTGACGACAGAAAACCTTGCAGTCTGTATCTGGGCTTTCTGATGAAAACTAACTATAATTTAGCAACTACTTAGTTTCTCTAAAGTATAACAGTATAACAGAAGGATCTTTCTCCACCCTTTATTCCCTCTTGACTTCCAGCCAGCATGGAAAATTGTGCAAGGAGAATTACCATTCTTTAAAAATAGTTTTTTTTTTCTTTAACACTTCAGCCATTTTCCAAGGTAGGGTGACCTGACAAGGAAGAAAATACTTTCACTATCATTTATTCAACCACTGTTTTGCCAGATGGCCACTGGCATTATAGTCCAGATGACCCTTCAAAGGGTCTAGCCTCAGCCTAGCTACTGCAACATGTCAGTCTGTCTACATTCATGTTATCATAGTGGGTTACAGATCTACTGAGGATTCTAGCTGCATTCCTATAACATTCAGTTTTATTATTTAGTTCTCCCCTAATATTATTCAATACTAGAATCAGACACGCCAAAGTTATATTCTACATTTTCCTTCAGGAAACCTTTTTTTAGCTAACATATCAACTTTATTATGAAAGAGTAATGTGTGACAGAATCCATAATAATTGTACATTAATTCCTTTATCCCAAATTTTTGATTATCTAAGCCTGGCTTCTCCAATGAGCATGTTTGTCATTATGTAAGTCAAGAGCCCCCCGTTATGACACTGAACAAGTAATAATCATAGAGTCAAGTTCAGTGTCTTAAGTTAAATACACAAATAACCCGCACATAAAAGAGAGAAGCTTACGACGACGTTTCGGTCCGACTTGGACCATTGACAAAGTCACACAGTGCGACTTTGTCAATGGTCCAAGTCGGACCGAAACGTTGTCGTAAGCTTCTCTCTTTTATGTGCGAGTTATTTGTGTATCGTTCCAGTCACGGTATTGTGCCTTTTTTTGTTATTTGTCTTAAGTTAACCTTAACATGATTAGAATGACGAGCAATTCAGTTTGCAGTGTAGATGCTCAACTTTTAATTCCTTACCCTAAGCAAACTGTATTTGATGAATTCATTAGATTAGTCAAACATTGTGGATAATCCTATTTCAAACTGCTTACCCTCTTATTATTACCTTTTTTATTTCTGCAATTGTATACAGTTAGCATGATTTGGATGTACTCCATTTATATTTTATAAACAATATGATCCTCCCCCTCCCCCATGATACTGACTACAGTACAGTAGTTGTGTCATGGGGGTTTTCATTCCCTCTCTTTTCCTTACCTGGTATAATGTCCCAATCACTTTCCAGAATTCCATTTTTAAATCCATTCCACATCTGCTCTACTGTATGTGAAGCATTAGCTAACTAGAGCTAAAAATCCTGTGTAGTACACTGAAAGTGTGTCTGAAACTAGTAACCTGTACATATAACACACTCATTTCAAGTAACAGCTGGAAGGATACAGGATGTTTATTTTTTCTCAGCTTTACTTGTAATCTGCATAATAATTTCAAGAGCCGGATGTCCCAATTCTACCCCACCACACACTACACAGACAAGCAACTCCCACAGTGGTACCTAACTTTACTCCACCTGACATCTGTCCTCTATATATTTTGTTTCCATGTAATATATTGGATTAAAAAAGCCCCCAGTGGGCAAAATGGCAAACGTCACAAACTTAACTATGTCAACTGCATCTTATACTTTGTTGTGCAGCTAACAATTTTGAACAATCATTCCCATACATGTATATGCAACTTGCACTGATGTACAAAAAGCAGTGGCTAATGTGCCAACTTACAGCGATGTTGATCTCATTTCGGGCCACCTCCAGATCATGTTCGTTGTTGACATAGAGTCGCTTGAGAGCATAACGAACTCCGCTGCTGCCTTTTACCAAGAAAACTAAGGCAAATCCTCCTGTAGAAGATAACTATATTACTAAGTACAAAATTTTGGAAAGCACAGGAGAAGGGAGAAGAAACAAAGGAAGAAAAGGAAGTTACTTGGTTGATAGCATCCTCAACTCACCCACTGAGGATCCAGGATCGATCCCTGGCATGGGTGCTCCCCCTATTCACCTAACAGGGAGTAGGAACTTGGATGTTAGTCGTCTGTCGTTGGTCGCATCCTGGGGGACGAGACTAAATGGATCCCAATGAAAATATGACAGTCCCCCCAGATGACACACTGACTTTAATGGGTTATTCTGGGTGGCTACCCGTCCAAGTTAAAAATCCAAACAAAATCTTCTCTTTAGGAAGGAGGAAGAGAAAAAAGTAGAAAGGAAGCAGAAAGTAGAGCATTTAGATTAACTAGGCATTTTTCATGTTCAAGAGACAAACGAAAAGACTAGCAATCTTTCCCGAGTTAAAAACTTCAAATATAATATAGTTTAACAGTTATGAACGTCCAGGTTTTGTCAGCTCCTTATCACAACCTTCCTTCCGGTTTAGACCACAGACAGACAAAAAATGTGACATACATGAGGACAACTGTACTAGATATGATGTCCTCACTCATCCACTCCACACTTGCTTACAAACATAACAACCCCCATGGTCGGACTATGAATGCTGAAAATAAGGAGACATTAATTATGATAATTTAAAAAATATTAATGAGATGGACCAAGCTCGCTCCCAGGGGTTCAACCAGATCTTCACCTTTAAAACTTTGAACTATGTACATGCATTTTTTTTTTTCAAAATATACAGTAGCTACCTACACACTGTTATAAAATAAGGTGACATTTATTTCATATATTTTGAAAATTATTATGATCACTGGAACCACTAAGCCAGTAGAGTTCACACAGCACCTGGGAAATAGGAAGCAAACAGGTCTGATCTAAGGGAGAGAAGAATAAGTTCGGTTCCTTGAACTGAGCCCATCACCTGTGAGATACCAGTCTAGCCCAGGGTCAGGCTTTCTTGTGGACTGCATGATCAACCAGGCTGTTGCTGTTACCTGCCCATTGGCCCATATACCCATTACAGCCAGTCTGTACATTTTATGGCTTCTGAGATTTCAACTATATCTAAGTTCTTTCTTCAAAGAATACCAAGTGCTCATGCTAGTGGCATTCTGCACTTCTTTATAAACAAGGAACTCCATTAATTTGGCACAAGTGCTACATTTCTGGGAATATTTTATATTTCTTGGTTGAGTTCTATCCCCCTTTTCTAATTCTAGAGAATTAGTGCTTATACCAAATACACAATTTGTAAGGCATGTAGAGGTAATGAATTTTTTGTTGCATTCTCCAATCTGCTTTCATTATATACTAATTATTCTGTAACAATAGCACTGCTCCTGTAATTATGGAGTAAAACCTAAACATGTGGTTTAGATGTGAAGATTAACAGCATACACTGGGGCCATGCCTTGAGTGTTAGTCAGCCACCTGTCAGTCACACCTGCTCATTTGATTCCTAACTATACTATAGGGTTACACTCAATACCAACTCTCCTGGTATCAGTTACACCTCTCCACCTAGCTGACATTCTTTATTCCTAAGTGTTCAGAACTTAATCTATGATTATTCTAAACTTGATTCACAGGTTTACATCTGATTTAGATTTCAGATTTTGCCACAAGGGAAGTTTAGTGGTAAGAGCAACTACTGTATATTCCAAAACCTTTAACTACTCTCTCGTAAAATTGATTAAATGAAGCACTAAATTACCCACAAGATTTAATAAACAAATCAAATAACCACAATTAACAGTGCAAGCATGTTTTCTGTAAATACTCTTGCTGTACACTACATATCTTAAATCTTAATATTTCACAAAAATTAACAAGTCTGGTTATAACTCATGAAATCATAACAACATAATTTCAAACAAACCACAGAACAGGTAGGGGTTCAACCCATAAGTTACTTTACATTAGGTTTCTTTTTTTTTTTTTTTTTTTTTTTAGATAATATACCTGAACTTAGCCAAGACTTGCCCAAGTCTTACCTCGCCTAGAGATTAAACCCAAGTCCTTTTACTGCCCGAAATGCCCCAGCATGAAAGTGGTTTTCTTTGTATTTAACAAATCAAAATTGTAATTACACACTGTAACCTTTGCAAAGAAATAAAATTTTTATTCTTTAGGTTCTGAACTAAACTCTCTCTCCATCTAGCCTCTGCATAATGTTGTGCATGACAATAATCCTGCTAATCATAAGTGTAATCCAGGAACAAATCCAGGTTCCACAATTGTGTGCCAGAGGTGCTACCACTGATCCACAAGCAATGAGTCAACAACGAACTAAAATGTAATAGTATTACAATATGTGTTCTCAATAGGAATGCACATGATACATACTGAACCCCATTAGAAGTAAGTCACTGACGTTTTTGGGGTTATCCTTAGTAATTCACATATGACAGTGTCATCCATTGAGGATGCTGTAAATCTCCAAGCAGATATTAACCAAGTCTTTAAATGGGCCTCAGAAAACAACATGAAGTTCAATGAAGATAGATTTCAATTACTCTGCTATGGAAAACTCGAGGAAATAAAAACTGGATCTGATTATAAAACAAATTCCAACAACACAATAGAGTGAAAAACTAATGTGAAGGACCTGAGAGTGATAATGTCAGAGAATCTCACATTCAAAGATCACAACAATGTCTCTACCACATCCACTAGAAAAATTATTGGATGCATAATGAGAGCCTTCAGAACTAGGGATGCCAAGACAATAATGTTTCTCTTCAAATCGCTTGTTCTCTCTAGGCTGGAACATTGCCGTACATTATTAATGGCCCCCTTCAAGCCTGGCGAAATTCCAGACCTGGATAACCTACAAAGAACTTTCATGGCACGTATAGGTACGATAAAGCACCAAAATTACTGCGAATGGCTGAAGTCCTTTGATTTGTACTCCCTGGAATGCAGGTGAGAAAGGTATACAATATAGTAAAGGCGTCACCGTTTAGTGCCAAAATTGGATAACAGCTCACTTTGGCATAAAAACACAGTATTGGCTTGGCTAACGCCAAATAACTCAGTTGAGGGTTTTCATCCCGAACTTGTCCGCGCAGCCACTCAAGAAGGAAAGGTTTTTTAGTGCCAGGAAGGAAAAAAAAACTGGCAGGAAATGGCAGAAATTGTACACCAAATCCAGTCATTCCTGGAGTGGAACCACAGTCGATGGCCTCCACTCCAAACCAACAGATACAGATACTAATGCCGGAAAAAAAATCCCCCCCCAGTACCAACAATACCACCAGTCCGATGACATTCTTCTTTGCAAATATACAGGGTCTAAAGCCAGCAACAAACAACAAAATACCTTTCATCCTTGGACTGCTTGCAGAGGCAAAGGCAATGTTCGCGGCTTTCACTGAGACCCACATAAAGGATCACTTAGACAACGAAATATGGATCCCAGGTTACAACCTATACAGATGTGACAGAGTGAACAGGCAAAAGGGGGGGGTTGGCCTGTACATTGCAGTCACTTGTTTGCACAGAACTGCTTAATGCCTCAAATGATGTAGTGGAAGCTTTAGCAGTAAAGGTCGAGAACCAAAACCTAGTCATTGTGGTAGTCTACAAGCCTCCGGATGCAACATCCCAGCAATTCCAGGACAGCTGTTAAAAATTGACCACTGTCTGGAAAATCTTCCAGCTCCTGCACCCAACATCTTGCTCCTGGGGGATTTCAACTTAAGGCACCTAAAATGGAGGAATATAGCAAATAATATTGTTGCAGTAATAACACCAGGAGGCAGCTCTGATGAAAACTCACACTCACACGAGCTTTTAAATCTCTGCACAAAATTCAATTTAAACCAGCAAATAATAGAGCCTACTAGAATGGAGAATACACTAGACCTCATCTTCACTAACAATGATGATCTGATAAGAAATGTCACCATATCAAAAACAATATACTCAGATCACAACATAATTGAGGTTCAGACATGTATGCGCAGAGCCCCAGACCGACAAAATGAGATTAGTCACGGGGGAGCATTCACCAAATTCAACTTCAATAACAAAAACAAAGTGGGACCAAGTAAACCAAGTCCTAACCGATATAAGCTGGGAAGATATACTAAGCAACACAGACCCCAACTTATGCCTAGAACAGATTAACTTGGTGGCACTTGATGTATGCACAAGACTTATTCCTCTAAGAAAAAGGAGGAGTAGATGTAAAATAGAAAGAGACAGGCGCTCTCTTTACAGGCGACGGAAAAGAATAACAGAGCGGCTAAAAGAAGTCAATCTATCTGAAATGCGTAGGGAGACACTGGTCAGAGAAATAGCAAACATCGAACTTAAGCTAAAGGAATCTTATAGGAGTCAGGAATCGCGGGAAGAACTAAAAGCCATAAATGAAATCGAAAGAAACCCAAAGTATTTCTTCTCCTATGCCAAATCAAAGTCGAGAACAACGTCCAGTATTGGGCCCTTACTTAAACAAGATGGGTCCTACACAGATGACAGCAAGGAAATGAGTGAGCTACTCAAGTCCCAATATGACTCAGTTTTTAGCAAGCCACTAACCAGACTGAGAGTAGAAGATCAAAATTAATTTTTTATGAGAGAGCCACAGAATTTGGTTAACACAAGCCTATCTGATGTTATCCTGATGCCAAATGACTTCGAACAGGCAATAAATGACATGCCCATGCACTCTGCCCCAGGGCCAGACTCATGGAACTCCGTGTTCATCAAGAACTGCAAGAAGCCCCTATCACGAGCCTTTACCATCCTATGGAGAGGGAGCATGGACACGGGGGTCGTCCCACAGTTACTAAAAACAACAGACATAGCCTCACTCCACAAAGGGGGCAGTAAAGCAACAGCAAAGAACTACAGACCGATAGCACTAACATCCCATATCATAAAAATCTTTGAAAGAGTCCTAAGAAGCAAGATCACCACCCATCTAGAAACCCATCAGTTACACAACCCAGGGCAACATGGGTTTAGAACAGGTCGCTCCTGTCTGTCTTAACTATTGGATCACTACGACAAGGTCCTAGATGCACTAGAAGACAAAAAGAATGCAGATGTAATATATACAGACTTCGCAAAAGCCTTCAACAAGTGTGACCATGGCGTAATAGCGCACAAAATGCGTGCTAAAGGAATAACAGGAAAAGTCGGTCGATGGATCTATAATTTCCTCACTAACAGAACACAGAGAGTAGTAGTCAACAGAGTAAAGTCCGAGGCAGCTACGGTGAAAAGCTCTGTTCCACAAGGCACAGTACTCGCTCCCATCTTGTTCCTCATCCTCATATCTGACATAGACAAGGATGTCAGCCACAGCACCGTGTCTTCCTTTGCAGATGACACCCGAATCTGCATGACAGTGTCTTCCATTGCAGACACTGCAAAGCTCCAGGCGGACATCAATCAAATCTTTCGGTGGGCTGCAGAAAACAATATGAAGTTCAACGATGAGAAATTTCAATTACTCTGATATGGTAAACACGAGGAAATTAAATCTTCATCAGAGTACAAAACAAATTCTGGCCACAAAATAGAGCGAAACACCAACGTCAAAGACCTGGGAGTGATCATGTCGGAGGATCTCACCTTCAAGGACCATAACACTGTATCGATCGCATCTGCTAGAAAAATGACAGGATGGATAATGAGAACCTTCAAAACAAGGGATGCCAAGCCCATGATGACACTCTTCAGGTCACTTGTTCTATCTAGGCTGGAATATTGCTGCACACTAACAGCACCTTTCAAGGCGTTGACCCCCGGAACTCTCTCCAGGTAAACTCGAGGCAGCCTGAGTGGGCCTGGCCACTCCATGAGTCCTTGTACAGCCAGTGTGCCATTGTTTACAAAGCCAGTGAGGATGATTCCATGTGAGCATGCGATATATTTTGTATTATTCCATTGTCTTTAGTGCTTGTAACTGCTAAATAAGCCACAATGGGCCCCAGGAAGCTTCTAGTGCCAACCCTGTGGTAAAAAGGGTGAGAAATACTATTGAATTAAAAAAAAAGATAATTGCAAAGTACGAGTGGAGTGCGTATCTCGGAGTTGGAAAGGTTATACATGTATAACAAACCCCATTCAACCATCACTACTATCTTGGCCAACAAAAAGGCAATCAAGGAAGCTGTTGTTGCAAAAGGTGCTAGTATGCTTACAAAACAGAGATCGCAAATACTACTCGAAGATGTGGAGAGACTGTTGTTGGTGTGGATAAATGAGAAACAATTATCAGGAGATATTGTTTCTCAGTCAATAATATGTGAAAAGGCAAAGCAGTTGAATGCAGATCTCATTAAGAAAATACCTCCAAATAGTGCTGCTATTGATGAATTTAAGGCCAGCAAAGGCTGGTTTGAGAGATTTAAGAATCGTAGTGGCATACACAGTGTAATGAGGCATGGTGAGGCTGCCAGTTCTGACAAAAAAGCGGCTGAAAAATATGTGCAGGACTTTAAGGAGTACATAGACACTGAAAAATTGAAACCCAAATAAGTGTTCAATTGTGATGAAACAGGCCTGTTTTGGAAAAAAATGCCAAACAGGACCTACATTACACAGGAGGAAAAGGCACTCCCAGGACACGAAGTCTACGAAAGACAGGCTAACTCTAATGTTTTGTAGTAATGCTAGTGGGGATTGCAAAGTGAAGCCTTTACTTGTGCATCACTCTGAAACTCCCAAAATGTTCAAGAAAAACAATGTCATCAAGACTAAATTGTGTGTGATGTGGAGAGCAAACAGTAAGGCATGGATCACTAGGGACATTTTCCTTGACTGGTTCTATGACGTGTTTGGCCCCACTGTGAAAAAGTACCTCCTGGAAAATAAATTGTCACTCAAGTGCCTCCTGGTAATGGACAATGCTCCTGCTCATCCTCACAACTTGCAAGAGCAAATTGCAGAGGAGTTGAGCTTTATCAAAGTGAACTTTTTGCTTCCTAGTACCACTCCTCTCCTCCAGCCCATGGACGAGCAGGTCATTTCAAACTTCAAAAAACTCTACACAAAAGCAGTGTTTCAAAGGTGCTTTGAAGTGACCTCAGACACTGAATTGACTCTAAAAGAGTTCTGGAAAGAACACTTCAGTATCCTCAGTTGCATAAACCTTATAGGTAAGGCTTGGGGAAAGTGACTTGCAGGACTTTGAACTCTGCCTGGAGAAAATTGTGGCCACAATGTGTACAAGAAAGGGATTTTGAAGGGTTTGGGGCTCACCCTCAGGAGACTATGCCAGTTGTGGAATCTATTGTGGCACTGGGGAAGTCCATGGGGTTGGAGGTTAGTGGCGAGGATGTGGAAAAGTTGGTGGAGGACGACGATGAAGAGCTAACCACTACAAAGCTGCAAGAGCTTCAGGTGCAATAGCAACAGATCACAGCTCAGGAATTTGCTTCAGAGGAAGAGGAAGAGAGATAGAGGAAGTTGCCTTCGTCAAAGATTAAGGAAATGTGTACAATGTGGACAAAGTTGCAAGCGTTTATGGATGAATATTATCCTGAAACAGCTGTTGCAAGCCGTATTGGCAACATGTATAATGACACTCGTGTCCCATTTTAGGGAAATCTTAAAGGGACACAAGAAACAGAGCTCTCTGGGCAGATATTTTGTGCAACAGAGGTCCAGTGACTCTCAAGCTGGTCATAGTGGCATTAAAAAACCAAGAAGGGAGGTAACCCCAGAAAAGGACTTGTTACCTGAAGTCTTTATGGAAGGGGATTCCCCTTTCCAAACAACAGAACACCTTCATCCTCTCCCTTCCTCCCGTCTCATCATCCTCTCCCCTTCTCCCGTCTCATCATCCTCTCCCTTCCTCCCGTCTCATCATCCTCTCCCCTCCTCCCGTCTCATCATCCTCTCCCCTCCTCCTGTCTCATCATCCTCTCCCCTCCTCCCGTCTCATCATCCTCTCCCCTCCTCCCGTCTCATCATCCTCTCCCCTCCTCCTGTCTCATCATCCTCTCCCCTCCTCCCGTCTCATCATCCTCTCCCCTCCTCCCGTCTCATCATCCTCTCCCTTCCTCCCGTCTCATCATCCTCTCCCTTCCTCCCGTCTCATCATCCTCTCCCTTCCTCCCGTCTCATCATCCTCTCCCCTCCTCCCATCTCATCATCCTCTCCCTTCCTCCCATCTCATCACTCATCAACAAGTCCACAATAAAGATAAATGTCATTTCAGTATTCTTTACTGTGCATGTATCATTGTTTTCTGTGTAGGGAAATTGGATTAATTGGATTTCCATTATTTCTTATGGGGAAAATTAATTTGGCTAAAGGCTAAATCAGTTAAAGGCTAGCTCTCTGGAACAGATTAAAGGCGTTACCCGATGGTCCACTGTAACATACATTTCGAAAATCCTTGAGGGTCTAGCCCCAAATCTGCACAAAAAATCACTCCCTATGAAAGCATAAGACTCAGCAGGCAATGCAGCATCCCCCAGTGAAAAGCAGGGGCACCACTAGTATGCTAAGAGAGAACACAATAAGTGTCAGGGGCCCAAGACTGTTCAACTGCCTCCCAGCATACATATAGGGGATTACCAACAGACCCCTAGCTGTCTTCAAGAAGACACTGGACAGGCACCTAAAATCAGTACCCGACCATCCGAGCTGTGGTTCACATGCTTACATGCGGCCAGCAGTAACAGCCTGGTTGATCAGGTTCTGATCCACTGGGAGGCCTAGTCAGAGACTGAGTTGTGGGGGCATTGACCCCCAAAACCCTCTCCAGGTATACTCCAGGTATATGCAGGTCTAGTCATATGATGATCCACAGCCGGGGCTTTTGGTCATCTAACCCTTCATCGCGCAAGGGGTCCGAAAATTTGAAATTCGAACTGAACTCCCTATGGTGGATAGAGTAACTCAATACAAGGTCACTGATCCCATATAAATTGATTTCTGATGGTTAGTTTTCGAGCAATTGCCAATCTCCGAAGACCGAAAATATTAGGCTGCTCCCGACAAAGGGATTAAAAAATTTTATGTTGCAAACTTGCAATTGTTAATAAAACACACCAAAACAATTTTTTAAATTTAATATACAAACAGACAATATAAAAAACATAAATGGAACTTGTATCAAAACATTTTTTAATTGTTACAAAAATATAAAAAGGAAGCAAATATCAACAACGCCAAATTGCAAAGTGATGCAAGTTTCAATCCCTATATTCCTGAGATTCATTTGGAAGACCAATGATTCTATATTGCTAAATGGCAAGATGGAAGTCTGAGAAACAATTTCTATCAGTCTTTATGCACAGATTTACTTTGCATACACTACACACGAATGACGATGTTACCGTTTTCTTCGCGTTGCTGCAATACTTGCAAGTAAACGGCCTTTGCCCTGCCATTGGGAAGTGCATTAGACTAATGTCTTTCCTAACACTGTCATCAGGCATTTCTGTACGTTTTCCCCTCCCAGGTTTCACTATGCCAACACCATTGGAAGTACATGGTGAATTAGTTGGTGAAGGTCTTGGAGTTGTTCTTAGGATGCTCCCTCTAAGGTTTTGTCCTTTAGACCTTGCAATTTCAGAGATACAATTCCTGAAATACTTCAGTTGCATACACTTTTGCTTTATTGCTCGAGAATCACGGCAATAAAGCAGCCATGCATTCACAACAGCAAGATCAAGAATATAGGCAAATAGCCGCATGTACCAACGTTTTGATTTCATTGGTGTTTTGTAGAGATGCACCAACATGTTGCTTTTGTCAATACCTCCCATGTTTGCATTATAGTTCTTGATGACTGCAGGGCACGATATTTGCTCTTTCCTCTTTGTAACCTTGTTATATCTGTCAACAAGACTCAGAGGCTCGACCCCAATATCAGTTGTCACTAAAGTCACAACTTTGGTGTCCTTCCATCTTACAACAAGGACACCATCATTGTTGTTGAAGCAAAAATTGCCCCTGACCACACTGTTCCTTTCCATTTGTTTGATAGGCGCCAGATGTGGCTTACCACATCTATTGTCACGTACTGTTCCAGTGTATCTGCAGTTATACTTATCTCTTAGTAGCTTGACCAAAGGTATACTTGAAAAGAAATTGTCAGCATAGATTGCTGATGTGTTTGTCTTGTTCATAGTTTGTGCAAGTACCAGAACAATCTTTGTACTTATTGGAAGTTTAGATTCTTCCTGTGGCAGCTGTATGGGATGTGCGTCAAAAGTTGTTGTGCCTTGATACATGAGTATATCATGTATGAGTCCATCTTGACTTGCACGACAAAAAAGTTTGAAACCCCACTTATCTGGTTTTGTTTTGATGTACTGCCTTAGGTTTCCAGCAGTTTTACCCTTGAAACCAACCATGACTTCATCAATAGATTGCTTGGGTGTAGCTGGAATTTTCAAGCAAGCATTAGTTAGTTCAGTGTGAAGAGGCCTTACTTTGTAGAATCTGTCATTATCCTTTTTTGTGTTGTCATTGAAATGAATATGACTTCTAAGGTACCTAAACCTCTTAGACGCCATGCTATCTGCAACCTGTGGGCTCCTAAAAGCAGCTTTCCAATAGTCTTCGAGGGATGGTAGTGGAGCAATACCCATGAACAACAAAATACCTATGAACCTCAAGATCTCTTCAGAATCTGTTGAAAAAGTACTATTTACGTCTTTTTGCCTTGCATACAAATTTGTTTGATATGCTATGTTATCTATCATGGCTGGAGTAACGAACATACGAAAATACTCATATGGAGACCTAATTGCAAGAGGCTTTTCATGTTCATATGCCGGCAAAGGATCATTTTGAATGTCATCTACGGTCCACTGAGATGAAACTTGAAGAGCAATATTCTCATGGATCTCTTCCTCATCCAGGTATTCCTCAATCCTAAAAGTTTTCTTTTTCCTCATTACTTTCTGCTTTTTGGCTGGCCTTTCTTTCCTTTCTTCCTCCTCATCATCACTTGACATCTCTGCATCCTGTGCATCCGGTGGCAAGTATTCATCACCACTATCCAGCAATTCTGGTTCGTCTACCTCTGGTTCCGAGTCACTGTCTTCAGAAACGCAGACATACCTCGACCTGCTGGTCGACTGCTCCCCATAAAACAGCCTCTCATGGAACTGGAAGGACAATAGAAACCTCCTGTATAAATCCAGACCACTACAGAGTTCATATATGCAATTGAAATTTTTTTTATAAATATTTATTTGACTATAATTGGACATTCCCGGAAACTCGCGCAAGACCGAAAGAATTCGGACTAAAATGCTTGCACTTTTTTCAACTGCATGCTACACTCATATTATGCTTCACACGGACTTTAGGTATATATCAAAATATGCCTAAACTATTCATGTAAGCACTAAACACAACAATCAGTACTTACCGACATTGTAGAATGTATAATCCAAGAGTAGATTAGTAAGGGTGGAGGGAAAAATGCGTGTGTGTTCGAAGCCAAGCCACCAGTGTTTATATTTTGATCTCTCAACCAATGGGAAGGCGGCAGAAGCGAACTGTACTTAGCTGAAGAGACTCAGGGAAGGCTTGTGATTGGTTGGAACTAAAGAACGGGAAGCTGGCCGCGCGGGGCGCGAAGTATGACACGCGCCAAAAACACGTAATTAATACCGAATTTTTTCGGCCAAGATCGACAAAGGGCTAACTGTGGGCTTCTGCTGGCTGACCCCTCTTACCCCTTTAAAATTTATGGTTATGATTATAATTATTAGATTATATCTTCTCGGTGTGAGTTTTATTATGAATTAATCTAGTAATTTTAAAAAACCATACCGCTTTACAGAGCTTCACTTTATGGCATTTCACTAACGCAGCGATTTTCAGTTATACCCATTCTTTATTTATTCAGACTTCCTACAATAAATATATTCACCACTCACTAAAAGCTATGGACAAAAATATTTTAAGTAATGTGTGTACAGCCCCTCCTCACTTAGCGATGTATACTCTTTTACTGACGACTCAGATTTCTGACGGGCTCTGTGATCAGTATGCACACTACCTAAATAATGTATATTAGAACTGATTTCCTCTATTCTGTTTATTACAATATACAGTACACTACTGTATAAACATTTAAAAATATGCCAGAAATGTTATAAACAGTGAAAAGGTGACATTAAAACAATATCAAAGATGGTTGACACAAACCCACTACCTTTACAGTATGCTCCTCACTTAGCTACGAATTCATTTACTGATGTGATTTTAGGAACAAAATTCCATTAAGTGAGGAGAGGCTGTACTGTATATGCATTTTTTAGGCCTAGCTCTATTGCTCACTTAATGTATGATAGTGTAAACATGTTGTCAGGCTTTTATATACATTTGAAAGTGAAAAACGGCTATGTCTTACGTTACAGTGATTTTCGCTTTACAGTAGTAGCCCAGAACCTAGCCTGCTATATAAGTGGGGCCCTCCTGTATAAGGTCTTCAATTACTTCATGTCCTGGGCAGTAATATTGAGATTTAGATTAGTATCTGACTTTGCATTTGACCGACATTTGTAATAACCTTTCAATATAGTGTTCTTGCAAAAAATTCTGGTAGCAGTTAAAAGTTTATCTTAAGGCTGCCCAAAATACTCTGAATATTCTGGGACTTTCTATAAAGTATTTCAATAATATCACCTTTCCAAATTAATTGTAAACTATACTTTGTAAAAATAAAGTTTAACATTCATCACTACTATGTGACCCAGGACCAACACTCACCCAAAATCATAAATAAAATCAGCACATCTGAATCTCGTGGCAAAATAACACAAGACCTTCCATAATAGAAGGTAGAGTTTACTCTTCAGAGTTACCATGTGATGACCCAATATGAACCCCCATGTCAAACATAATTTAACATGACAAGAGTGTCAACGCTCCCTGTGAGATCACCAGAAATGACACACAGGGTCAATACTCACCCTCGACACAGGCAACAGTCCCACACAGGGTCAAGACATGACCACCAGTGCCACACAGGGTCAAGACATGACACCCACTGCCATACAGGGTCAATATTTCACCACCACTGTCACACAAGGTCAAGATATGACCACTAGTGTCACACAGTGTCAAGATATGACCACTAGTGTCACACAGGGTCAAGATGTGACTACTAGTGTCATGAGGTTAAGATATGACCATCAGTGTGACTCAGGATCAATGACATGACCACCCGTGCTACACAGGATCAACGATATGACCACCCGTGCCACACAGGGTCAACGACATGATCAGTGCCACACAGGATCAACAACATGACAACCACTAGTGCCACACAAGATCAACAACATGACAACCACTAGTGCCACACAGGATCAACAATATGACAACCACTAGTGCCACACAGGATCAAGACATGACAACCACTAGTGCCACACAGGATCAAGACATGACAACCACTAGTGCCACACAGGATCAAGACATGACAACCACTAGTGCCACACAGGATCAAGACATGACAACCACTAGTGCCACACAGGATCAACACATGACAACCACTAGTGCCACACAGGATCAAGACATGACAACCACTAGTGCCACACAGGATCAACACATGACAACCACTAGTGCCACACAGGATCAAGACATGACAACCACTAGTGCCACACAGGATCAAGACATGACAACCACTAGTGCCACACAGGATCAAGACATGACAACCACTAGTGCCACACAGGATCAAGACATGACAACCACTAGTGCCACACAGGATCAAGACATGACAACCACTAGTGCCACACAGGATCAAGACATGACAACCACTAGTGCCACACAGGATCAAGACATGACAACCACTAGTGCCACACAGGATCAAGACATGACAACCACTAGTGCCACACAGGATCAAGACATGACAACCACTAGTGCCACACAGGATCAAGACATGACAACCACTAGTGCCACACAGGATCAAGACATGACAACCACTAGTGCCACACAGGATCAACACATGACAACCACTAGTGCCACACAGGATCAAGACATGACAACCACTAGTGCCACACAGGATCAAGACATGACAACCACTAGTGCCACACAGGATCAAGACATGACAACCAATAGTGCCACACAGGATCAAGACATGACAACCACTAGTGCCACACAGGATCAAGACATGACAACCACTAGTGCCACACAGGATCAAGACATGACAACCACTAGTGCCACACAGGATCAAGACATGACAACCACTAGTGCCACACAGGATCAACACATGACAACCACTAGTGCCACACAGGATCAAGACATGACAACCACTAGTGCCACACAGGATCAAGACATGACAACCACTAGTGCCACACAGGATCAAGACATGACAACCACTAGTGCCACACAGGATCAAGACATGACAACCACTAGTGCCACACAGGATCAAGACATGACAACCACTAGTGCCACACAGGATCAAGACATGACAACCACTAGTGCCACACAGGATCAAGACATGACAACCACTAGTGCCACACAGGATCAAGACATGACAACCACTAGTGCCACACAGGATCAAGACATGACAACCACTAGTGCCACACAGGATCAAGACATGACAACCACTAGTGCCACACAGGATCAAGACATGACAACCACTAGTGCCACACAGGATCAAGACATGACAACCACTAGTGCCACACAGGATCAAGACATGACAACCACTAGTGCCACACAGGATCAAGACATGACAACCACTAGTGCCACACAGGACCAAGACATGACAACCACTAGTGCCACACAGGATCAAGACATGACAACCACTAGTGCCACACAGGATCAAGACATGACAACCACTAGTGCCACACAGGATCAAGACATGACAATCACTAGTGCCACACAGGATCAAGACATGACAACCACTAGTGCCACACAGGATCAAGGCATGACAACCAGTGCCACACATAGTCAAGACATGACAACCATTTGTGTCATACAGGGTCAAGGCATGACTACCAGTGTCACAGGGTCAACACATCACACAGACATGACCACCAGTGCCACACAGGGTCAACACATCACACAGACATGACCATCAGTGCCACACAGGGTCAATACATCACACAGACAACTACCAGTGCCACACAGGGTCAACACATCACACAGACACGACCACCAGTGCCACACAGGATCAACACGACCACCAGTGCCACACATGATCAAGGCATGACCACCAGTGTCGCACAGGGTCAACACATCACACAGACACGACCACCAGTGCCACACAGGGTCAACATATCACACAGACATGACCACCAGTGCCACGAAGGATAAACACCACACAGACATGACCACCAGTGCCAGACAGGGTCAACACATCACACAGACACGACCACCAGTGCCACACAGGGTCAACATATCACACAGACATGACCACCAGTGACACGAAGGATCAACACATCATACAGACATGACCACCAGTGCCACACAGGGTCAAGGCATGACCACCAGTGCCACACAGGGTCAACACATCACACGGACACATCCACCAGTGCCACACAGGGTCAAGGCATGACCAGTGCCACACAGGGTCCAGGCATGACCACCAGTGCCACAAAGGATCAACACAACACACACACAGAGGAGGCCTGGTCACAGACCGGGCCGCGGGGGCGTTGACCCCCGAAACTCTCTCCAGGTAAACTCCAGGACACGACCACCAGTGCCACACAGGGTCAACACATCACACAGACACGACCACCAGTGCCACACAGGGTCAAGGCACGACCACCAGTGCCACAAAGGATCAACACAACACACAGACACGACCACCAGTGCCACACAGGGTCAACACATCACACAGACACGACCACCAGTGCCACACAGGGTCACGGCACGACCACCAGTGCCACACAGGGTCAAGGCACGACCACCAGTGCCACACAGGGTCAACACATCACACAGACACGACCACCAGTGCCACACAGGGTCAACACATCACACAGACACAACCACCAGTGCCACACAGGGTCAACACATCACACAGACACAACCACCAGTGCCACACAGGGTCAACACATCACACAGACACAACTACCAGTGCTACACAGGGCCAACACATCACACAGACACAACCACCAGTGCTACACAGGGTCAACACATCACACAGACACAACCACCAGTGCTACACAGGGTCAACACATCACACAGACACATCCACCAGTGCCACACAGGGTCAAGGCACGACCACCAGTGCCACACAGGGTCAAGGCACGACCACCAGCGCCACACAGGGTCAACACATCACACAGACATGACCACCAGTGCTACACAGGGTCAACACATCACACAGACACAACCACAAGTGCTACACAGGGTCAACACATCACACAGACACATCCACCAGTGCCACACAGGGTCAAGGCACGACCACCAGTGCCACACAGGGTCAACACATCACACAGACACAACCACCAGTGCCACACAGGGTCAACACATCACACAGACACAACCACCAGTGTTACACAGGGTCAACACATCACACAGACACAACCACCAGTGCCACACAGGGTCAACACATCACACAGACACAACCACCAGTGCCACACAGGGTCAACACATCACACACACACAACCACCAGTGCCACACAGGGTCAACACATCACACACACACAACCACCAGTGCCACACAGGGTCAACACATCACACAGACACAACCACCAGTGCCACACAGGGTCAACACATCACACACACACAACCACCAGTGCCACACAGGGTCAACACATCACACACACACAACCACCAGTGCCACACAGGGTCAACACATCACACAGACAACCACCAGTGCTACACAGGGTCCACACATCACACAGACATATCCACCAGTGCCACACAGGGTCAAGGCATGACCAGTGCCACACAGGGTCAAGGCATGACCACCAGTGCCACAAAGGATCAACACAACACACAGACACGACCACCAGTGCCACACAGGGTCAACACATCACACAGACACAACCACCAGTGCCACACAGGGTCAACACATCACACAGACACGACCACCAGTGCCACACAGGGTCAACACATCACACAGACACAACCACCAGTGCCACACAGGGTCAACATATCACACAGACACAACCACCAGTGCTACACAGGGTCAACACATCACACAGATACATCCACGTGCCACACAGGGTCAAGGCATGACCACCAGTGCCACACAGGGTCAACATATCACACAGACACAACCACCAGTGCTACACAGGGTCAACACATCACACAGACACATCCACCAGTGCCACACAGGGTCAAGGCATGACCACCAGTGTCACACAGGGTCAACACATCACACAGACACGACCACCAGTGCCACACAGGGTCAAGGCACGACCACCAGTGCCAAACAGGCTCAACACAACACACAGACGCAACCACCAGTGCCAGAGAGGGGTCATCACTCACCCTCAGCAATGACCTCCTCAACGGTGACAGTATTACGACCCACCACAAACACCTTGCCTATGAAGGTGGTGTGGCTCTGGTCCTTGTTAGACTGGTCTATCCTCTGAAACAGCTTCTTCATCTTGTCCAACAGCACCCTCTTGAGCTGACACAACTCTCAGCGACCTGAGAGACGACGTAGTTCCTCCCTCATAGATTGACAGGTCCCATAATTGTTGGTTTGTGGAGGCGGTGTTGAGAGCGCCGTGACACAGGGCGGTCCACACACTCTCTCTTCTCTTCTAACTACACTCTTTTAACGCCTAGTTACAGCACAGTGGAGCAGCTGCATGCCAGGAGGAGTGCCACTAGAGTGTCATTGTGGTGGTGGGTGGACAGGAGGAACGAGGAGAGCAGCAACAGTGTCACTAGTGCCTCACTGGGCCTAAGATGGCTGCTTCCGGTCTCCTCTTAACACAGAAAACGTAACATAAACATCCAAGATTACTCTAATTCATAACTAAGTTTAACCAGGTATACTTATACACAAGCACAATCTCACAAGTTTAGGTGATTACAATCATTATACATAGTAATATATGTGTAAATTACCTAGCATAACCCCCCAAAAAAGTAAGACTGACTTCTTCCCATTGATATCCTTTTAATATCTTATTATTAACATCCTAGCTTGCTATTACAAGTTAGTCTGGGTTATAACTATAAATATTAAAACAACTAAGTAACTCAACTGCGTCACAGTCAGTTATAATGAAGAGTTACAGATGGAATAAAGTGAACTGAGTTATTTACAAGAACATTAAATAGAGGAAAATCGTCTTAATACAATATGTACACGAATGTTAACTATTGAAGAAATCACTCTCCTCCCTTTCTGTAGCTTCATTAGGAACCTTTCTGTAGCTTCATTAGGAACCTTTCTGTAGCTTCATTAGGAACCTTTCTGTAGCTTCATTAGGAACCTTTCTGTAGCTTCATTAGGAACCTTTCTGTAGCTTCATTAGGAACCTTTTTGTAGCTTCTTTAGGAATCTTTCTGTAGCTTCTTTAGGAACCTTTCTGTAGCTTAATTAGGAACCTTTTTGTAGCTTCTTTAGGAACCTTTCTGTAGCTTCTTTAGGAACCTTTCTGTAGCTTAATTAGGAACCTTTTTGTAGCTTCTTTAGGAACCTTTCTGTAGCTTCTTTAGGAACCTTTCTGTAGCTTCTTTAGGAACCTTTCTGTAGCTTCATTAGGAACCTTTCTGTAGCTTCATTAGGAACCTTTCTGTAGCTTCATTAGGAACCTTTCTGTAGCTTCATTAGGAACCTTTCTGTAGCTTCTTTAGGAACCTTTCTGTAGCTTCATTAGGAACCTTTCTGTAGCTTCATTAGGAACCTTTCTGTAGCTTCTTTAGGAACCTTTCTGTAGCTTCATTAGGAACCTTTCTGTAGCTTCATTAGGAACCTTTCTGTAGCTTCTTTAGGAACCTTTCTGTAGCTTCATTAGGAACCTTTCTGTAGCTTCATTAGGAACCTTTCTGTAGCTTCTTTAGGAACCTTTCTGTAGCTTCATTAGGAACCTTTCTGTAGCTTCTTTAGGAACCTTTCTGTAGCTTCTTTAGGAACCTTTCTGTAGCTTCATTAGGAACCTTTCTGTAGCTTCTTTAGGAACCTTTCTGTAGCTTCTTTAGGAACCTTTCTGTAGCTTCATTAGGAACCTTTTTGTATAGTTCCCTTTATTCATTAGGAACCTTGCAACTCATACTAAGACTGGCCTTGACATGTTCGGCCAATCTGTTTCACACCTTTATTGCTGTTTCATAAAAAATTTGAGTGGTGACCACCTACCTTAGGTACTACAAAACTGTCTTCACTTTCAAATTCAAATTCAAATTCAAAGTTTATTCTCTATAAGGATTACAATGCTGAGTTTACAGAAATTTGGTTATTGTGTGGTTTACATGTAGTAAAATAGTGATTACAGAGTGTACCACTAGAACGCTTAGCATGGCTAGGCATTTCGGGCATACTTAGTTTTATTCTTAATTGTAAAATATTACAAATTATGAGGTAAGTTGGTATTATGGCTAAGTGACTAAATACTAGTTTGTGAGTTTAGCAATGTAAATGCTTTTGTTTTGGCACAGTACATAGTTTCAGTATTGGAGTATCACAGGATTCATTATTTTAAGATTGAGATTAATATTTCTGTTTATGGTCAAATGAGTCAGTGAGTGTAAGTGTGAACCACCAGGTGGTATTCGTGTAGTTAGTTGACAGGGTGTATCAGGGAGATAAGATGTTTCTAATGGTAGTTTTGAAGGTGATGAATGTGTCTGCAGTTCTAGAGTTCTCAGGTAGGGTATTCCAGATTTTAGGGCCTTTGACATACATTGAATTTTTGTAAAGGTTTAGTCGGACACGGGGAATGTCGTAGAGATGTTTGTGTCTGGTGTTATGCCTGTGGGTTCTGTCACAACTATCAAGAAAGCGTTTTAGGTCAAGGTTGATATTAGAGTTTAAGGCCCTGTAGATGTAGATTGCACAGTAGTAAGTGTGGATGTACTGAACAGGGAGTAAGTTTAGGTCTATGAAGAGTGGGGGGGGGGTGTTGCCAGGGATGGGATTTAGTGATTATTCTTACTGCAGCTTTTTGTTGGGTTATTATTGGCTTTAGGTGTGTTGCTGCAGTTGATCCCCAAGCACAAATAGCATAGGTGAGGTATGGATAAATAAGTGAGTGGTATAGTGTGAGAAGGGCATTTTGCGGCACGTAGTATCGTATCTTGGAGAGGATCCCAACCGTTTTGGATACTTTTTTGGTTATATGCTGGATATGGGTGCTGAAATTCAGGTTGTTGTCAAGGTATAAGCCTAGGAATTTGCCCCCATTATTTCTGGTAATTAGAGTGTTGTCAATCTTAATGTTAATTTGTGCATCTCCTGCTCTGCTACCAAACATAATATAGTAGGTTTTGTCAGTGTTAAGCGTAAGTTTATTGGCTGTCATCCAAGTCGATATTTTGATCAGCTCCTCATTCACAGTGGTGTTGAGGGTGGCAAGATTAGGGTGAGAGATGACATAAGTCGTGTCGTCAGCAAAGAGAATGGGTTTCAGGTGTTGGGATACGTTTGGAAGGTCATTGATGTATATGAGAAAGAGCAGGGGACCAAGGACACTTCCCTGCGGAACTCCAGTATCAAGTGGCCGTGTTGCTGATGCTGTGTCTTTAATGGTGACATACTGATACCTATTAGTAATGTAAGATTTGAAATAAGCAAGCGCATGGCCTCTTATACCGTAATGATCAAGTTTGTGGAGTAGGATGTCGTAGTCTACTGTGTCAAAAGCTTTTCTTAAGTCAATAAAAATTCCTAGTGGATATTCCTTATTTTCCAATGCTGGAGTTTACCTGGAGTTTACCTGGAGAGAGTTCCGGGGGTCAACGCCCCCGCGGCCCGGTCTGTGACCAGGCCTCCTGGTGGATCAGCGCCTGATCAACCAGGCTGTTGCTGCTGGCTGCACGCAAACCAACGTACGAGCCACAGCCCGGCTGATCAGGAACTGACTTTAGGTGCTTGTCCAGTGCCAGCTTGAAGACTGCCAGGGGTCTGTTGGTAATCCCCCTTATGTGTGCTGGGAGGCAGTTCAACAGTCTCGGGCCCCTGACACTTATTGTATGGTCTCTTAACGTGCTAGTGACACCCCTGCTTTTCATTGGGGGGATGGTGCATCGTCTGCCAAGTCTTTTGCTTTCGTAGTGAGTGATTTTCGTGTGTAAGTTCGGTACTAGTCCCTCTAGGATTTTCCAGGTGTATATAATCATGTATCTCTCCCTCCTGCATTCCAGGGAATACAGGTTTAGGAACCTCAAGGGCTCCCAGTAATTGAGGTGTTTTATCTCCATTATGCGTGCCGTGAAAGTTCTTTGTACATTTTCTAGGTCGGCAATTTCACCTGCCTTGAAAGGTGCTGTTAGTGTGCAGCAATATTCCAGCCTAGATAGAACAAGTGACCTGAAGAGTGTCATCATGGGCTTGGCCTCCCTAGTTTTGAAGGTTCTCATTATCCATCCTGTCATTTTTCTAGCAGATGCGATTGATACAATGTTATGGTCCTTGAAGGTGAGATCCTCCGACATAATCACTCCCAGGTCTTTGACGTTGGTGTTTCGCTCTATTTTGTGGCCAGAATTTGTTTTGTACTCTGATGAAGATTTAATTTCCTCATGTTTACCATATCTGAGTAATTGAAATTTCTCATCGTTGAACTTCATATTGTTTTCTGCAGCCCACTGAAAGATTTGGTTGATGTCCGCCTGGAGCCTTGCAGTGTCTGCAATGGAAGACACTGTCATGCAGATTCGGGTGTCATCTGCAAAGGAAGACACGGTGCTGTGGCTGACATCCTTGTCTATGTCGGATATGAGGATGAGGAACAAGATGGGAGCGAGTACTGTGCCTTGTGGAACAGAGCTTTTCACCGTAGCTGCCTCGGACTTTACTCTGTTGACGACTACTCTCTGTGTTCTGTTAGTGAGGAAATTATAGATCCATCGACCGACTTTTCCTGTTATTCCTTTAGCACGCATTTTGTGCGCTATTACGCCATGGTCACACTTGTCGAAGGCTTTTGCAAAGTCTGTATATATTACATCTGCATTCTTTTTGTCTTCTAGTGCATTTAGGACCTTGTCGTAGTGATCCAATAGTTGAGACAGACAGGAGCGACCTGTTCTAAACCCATGTTGCCTTGGGTTGTGTAACTGATGGGTTTCTAGATGGGTGGTGATCTTGCTTCTTAGGACCCTTTCAAAGATTTTTATGATATGGGATGTTAGTGTTATTGATCTGTAGTTCCTTGCTGTTGCTTTACTGTCCCCTTTGTGGAGTGGGGCTATGTCTGTTGTTTTTAGTAACTGTGGGACGACCCCCGTGTCCATGCTCCCTCTCCATAGGATGGAAAAGGCTCGTGATAGGGGCTTCTTGCAGTTCTTGATGAACACAGAGTTCCATGAGTCTGGCCCTGGGCAGAGTGCATGGGCATGTTATTTATCGCCTGTTCGAAGTCATTTGGCGTCAGGATAACATCGGATAGGCTTGTGTTAATCAAATTTTGTGGCTCTCTCATAAAAAATTCATTTTGATCTTCGACTCTCAGTCTGGTTAGTGGCTTGCTAAAAACTGAGTCATATTGGGACTTGAATAGCTCACTCATTTCCTTGCTGTCATCTGTGTAGGACCCATCTTGTTTAAGTAGGGGCCCAATACTGGACGTTGTTCTCGATTTTGATTTGGCATAGGAGAAGAAATACTTTGGGTTTCTTTCGATTTCATTTATAGCTTTTAGTTCTTCCCGCGATTCCTGACTCCTAAAGGATTCTTTTAGCATAAGTTCGATGCTTGCTATTTCTCTGACCAGTGTCTCCCTACGCATTTCAGATATATTGACCTCTTTTTGCCGCTCTGTTATTCTTTTCCGTCGCCTGTAAAGGGAGCGCCTGCCTCTTTCTATTTTACATCTACTCCTCCTTTTTCTTAGAGGAATAAGCCTTGTGCATACATCGAGTGCCACCGAGTTAATCTGTTCTAGGCATAAGTTGGGGTCTGTGTTGCTTAGTATATCTTCCCAGCTTATATCGGTTAGGACTTGGTTTACTTGGTAACTACCTTGCCCAGAGGCCACAATGTTCGATGTTGTTCAGTATCAATTAACACAATGTCACCTGGTTGAATGTTCTGTCGGTTTACTGCCTCTGGCGCACCATAAAAGTGTTCACGTAGTGTAAGAAGATATTCTTTACGCCACACATCGGACCAATGAGTAATTACCTTATTTAACATCTTGAACTTATCACTCAACACGGTCATCGTTATTGTAATCCTCATCACTTCCCTCGGGATTATCTCTATAGATAGGTGCAGCTTCTAACCTTCGTCCGCATATTAGGTGAGAGGGAGTCAGGATCTCCGCGTCAGGAGTGTCGCTCATGTATGACAGAGGGCGATTGTTTACCCGATTCTCTGCCTCCACCAACACTGCACGGAATTCCTCCAAATTAATTCTCTTCCTGTGTAGCACCTTACGAAGACATCTTTTCACTGTATCTATCATTCTTTCGTACAGTCCTCCCTGCCAAGGGGCTCTGGGAGTAATAAATTTCCAGACACATCCTCGCTGGGTCAACAAAGACTGTACATCATCACTCTTATTTAATTCCATCAAGTGTTGAGCACCAGCTACAAAATTGGTGGCATTATCTGAGATCATCAATCTTGGACAGGATCTCCTAGCCGCAAATTTCCGGAACAGCTGTATGAACTGTTCTGCAGACAAGTCCTGAGCCACTTCTAGATGAACAGCCCTAGTAGCTGTACAAGTAAATAGACATACATACACCTTCAAGGGAACACCATCTGAAGTACCTGTTAAAATGATTGGCCCACTATAGTCCACTCCGGTCACATCAAATGGTTTTACAAACTGCACGCATTCCTTGGGCAATGGTGGAGGACCTGGGTACATGTAGGTTCTGGCATCCACCCGGCGACATATTACACACGACTTGATAACCCTTTTTACACTTTGCCGTCCTTGTGGAATCCAGAAGGTTTCCCGAATACAGTTTAAGGTATCCTGTACCCCACCGTGCATCACGTTATTATGGGCATTAAAGACAATCAAGGTTGTCAGGTGATGAGTTTTGGGCAGCAAGATAGGGTGCTTAGCATATTCCCCCAATTCAGCATTTTGTAACCTGCCTCTGCACCTAATTACATCATACTCTAAATACAGCCCCAGCTTTTCTATTATTGAGCTTTTCACAATTTTTCCGTCCATCATTAATTTAATTTCATCCCTGTAGGTTTCTTCTTGTACCCTCTGAAGCCAGTATTTCAGGGGATGGGGAAAATTATATGAGATATTCATCTTACTTATAAATTTAAACACTAACCTTGTCCCTTTAAATAGCACAATTTGGTAACACTTGCAAGATCACTCCTATCATGTACGACTGCTTTAAAGATAGACCAAAACTCCTCCCAGTTTTCTCCCAGATTAAACACAGGCATGCATAATTCTGGGAGTTTTGGTAGACACCTCTGATTTTCCTTACTAGGTTGACCAACAACATTGTTTACACCCTTTACCTTCTCCAAAGCCTTAGTTTTGCAGGACACAATGTTGTCCTCCACTTCATAATATTGATCCAGCAGCCGCTCCCTTTCAGCATCATCTGCACAATTCACCAGAAGATCGCTCTCACAGTCCTTATACCACAATCTATATGACTCATATCTATTTTCTAAGGCATCTAGGTGTAGCTTTAATTCATCAGGGTTTACCGTTTCTTGTCTCATTAACTCCATACACTTGTTGTATGATTTAGTAACATGACCCTTCCGAGCTTGTAGTGACGCTTTCTTTGCTTTGGCATCCATGGACTTGCCAGCCGCACTAGCTTCCTCAGACCCAGCCATGGTTAGGGAATTAATAATCACCAATTATACAACTTAAGTAGACACCTTGTGAGAGTAATTCTTGCACTTTACTCTCGTATAAATCCTAGCCACCCATGTGCTAGTAATTAATTGGGCTAATTATCCTCCACCACACGACCGATTAAATTTGTGTACCCTATACCCACTTAGAACATAAGAACATAAGAACGAAGGAACACTGCAGAAGGCCTACTGGCCCATGCGAGGCAGGTCCAAGTCCCTACCGGCTTAAGCCAATGCACCCAACCTAGTCAGGTCAGGTCACATTGACTCAAGGGAGGAACACGGCAACCGACCCGTTAGCACAAGCTATCAGGTCTAACTCACACCCACCCACATCTACTCATGTATTTATCCAACCTATTTTTAAAGCTACACAACGTTCTGGCCTCTATAACGGTACTTGGGAGTTTGTTCCACTCATCCACAACTCTATTACCAAACCAGTACTTTCCTATATCCCTCCTGAATCTGAATTTTTCCAACTTAAAACCATTGCTGCGAGTCCTGTCTAGGCTAGATATTATCAGCACACTATTTACATCCCCTTTATTTATTCCTGTCTTCCACTTATAAACCTCAATCATATCCCCCCTAATTCTACGTCTTTCTAGAGAGTGCAGTTTCAGGGCCCTTAGTCTATCCTCATAGGGAAGGTTTCTGATACATGGGATCATCTTTGTCATCCTCCTTTGTACATTTTCCAGAGAATTTATATCCATTCTGTAATACGGTGACCAAAACTGTGCAGCATAATCTAAATGAGGCCTAACCAAGGATGTATAGAGTTGAAGAACAACCTGAGGACTCCTATTATTTATGCTTCTTGATATGAAGCCAAGGATTCTATTAGCTTTATTGCGAACACTTATGCACTGTTGTCTTGGTTTCAGATTACTGCTAACCAGAACTCCTAAATCTTTTTCGCAATCCGTAATATTAAGATCTACATTATTTAGTTTATATGTGGCATGGTTATTGTCCTGTCCAACATTTAGAACTTTGCATTTGTCTATATTAAACTGCATCTGCCACTTCTCCGACCACTGCATCAGTCTATTCAAATCTTCCTGGAGTGCTCGAATGTCCTCGTCAGAATGAATTCGACGGCCTATTTTGGTGTCATCGGCAAACTTGCCGATGTCGCTCTTTATGCCCTCATCTATGTCGTTTATGTAGATTGTGAACAGCAGGGGGCCCAACACTGACCCCTGTGGAACACCGCTCGTGACGCTTCCCCACTCTGATTTCTCCCCATTTATGCAAACTCTCTGCTGCCTATTTGTCAACCATGCCTCTATCCAGGAAAAAATTTCTCCTCCTATTCCATGTGCTTTAATTTTCCTCAATAGTCTCTGATGTGGGACCCTGTCAAAAGCCTTACTGAAGTCCATATACACAATATCATATTCGTTACCATGATCTACCTCCTCAAATACCTTAGTGAAAAAAGTTAATAAATTCGTAAGGCAGGAACGTCCCTTTGTAAAACCATGCTGAGATTCGTTGATTAATTTATGCTTTTCAAGGTGGCTACGAACTGCCTCGGCAATTATTGATTCCATAAATTTTCCCACTATGGAGGTTAGGCTTATTGGTCTATAGTTCGAAGCTAAGGACCTGTCACCTGTTTTGAAAATAGGTATCACATTTGCCATTTTCCACTTATCTGGCACCATGCCAGTTTGTAGTGATATGTTGAAAAGATTAGCCAAAGGTGTGCTAAGCTCCTCTTTACATTCCTTTAGAACCCTTGCATACAGTTCATCAGGGCCTGGGGATTTGTTAGGTTTTAATTTATCTATTTGCCTAAGGACCATGTCACTTGTGACCCTAATAGTGCACAGTTTATTATCGTCCTGTTCTACATAATTTATCATTACTGGAATATCACTGGTATCCTCCTGTGTAAAAACTGAGAGGAAGTATGTGTTAAAAATTCTACACATTTCCTTATCACTGTCAGTGAGCTGACCCGAGGAACTTTTGAGTGGGCCTATCTTGTCCCTGATCTTACTTCTGTATACCTGAAAGAATCCTTTTGGGTTAGTCTTCGATTCTCTTGCAACTTTAACCTCATAATCTCTTTTTGCTTTTCTAATTCCCTTTTTTATTTCTCTCTTTAACTGAATATATCGATTTCTTAATTGCCCCTCTCCTCTTTTGATTTGCCTATATATGCCTCTCTTTTGACCAATCAGATATTTTAATCTATTGTTCATCCATTTAGGATCATTTTTGTTTGATCTGATTTCCCTATTTGGAACATAATTTGACTGAGCAGCTAGAACTATGCCCTGGAAAGCATCATATCGGCAACCATCACCACCTACCTGACCCCTAGTCAGGTCATTCCAGTTCAGCCCACCTAAGTAATTTTTCAGTCCTATGAAATCAGCCAAGCGAAAGTCAGGGACGGAGACTTGATTGCCATTATTAGGGGAATTCCATGATATGTTAAAACTGAGTGATTTGTGATCACTCTCCCCAAGCTCATCATTAACCTCAAGATTATTAATTAGTGTTTCCCTACTGGCAAGAACCAAGTCAAGGAGGTTATTTCCCCTAGTTGGCTCTGTCACAAACTGTTTTAAAAAACAATCCTGGATCGTATCAAGAAAGTCACCCGACTCTAAATTTCCTGTCAAATTGCTCCAGTCAATCTGTCTATAGTTGAAATCTCCCATTAGCACAACATTTTCGTATGTAGATGCCTTACGAATTTCGTCCCATAGAAGTTTACTGCACTCCCTATCAAGATTTGGGGCCCTGTAAATCACACCCAAAATTAGTTTTTCTCGGCCCTCGAGAAGCTGTAACCAAACAGATTCAGTGGCTGACGCTTCTAATTTAATATCTTGTCTAACACAACAATTTAAATTGTCTCTGACATACATCGCTACTCCACCACCTTTCCTGTTGACCCTGTCAGTGTGGAATAATTTATAGCCTTGTATGTGACATTCAGATGGCATCTCTCTATCTTTCAGATTGAGCCAGGTCTCTGTTATAGCAATAATATCTATGTTTCCTGCACTTGCAATTAATCTTAGCTCATCTATCTTATTTCTAACACTCCTGCTATTAGTATAGTAAACCTTAAGGGAGCTAGTCCCTTGCTGCCCTCTGCTGTCCCCCTTTGTTTTCTGACCTGTTCTATTGTCTTTATTTATAACTTCATGCTGAATGCCTTTTATACATTTACTGTTTCCAACCCTAGTGTTGCAACCTGCTTGTTTCCCACACACACCCATACCTCTATCTTCCATCAGTTTAAAATCATAGGCATTTCACCAATGGCCTTCTCAATCGAGTCTGCAAGTGCTACCACCCCTGCCCCAGAGAGATGAACCCCATCCCTTGCATACATATCATGTTTGCCATAAAAGTTGTTCCAGTTGTCAATGAATGGGATTGCAAGTTCCTTGCAGTATCTGTCTAGCCAGCAATTTACACCAATTGCCCTAGACAACCATTCATTTCCTACTCCCCTTCTAGGCAAGATGCTACATATGATTGGGATCCCTCCCTTAGACTTAATGAAATCTATAGCTGACCTGTACTTATCTAGCAGCTCTTCTCTCCTACCCTTCCCAATATCATTTCCACCAGCACTGAGACAGATAATGGGCTTGTTCCCATTACCTGACATGATATTATCCAGTCTGTTGACAATGTCCCCAACACCAGCTCCAGGGAAGCACACTCTATCTCTCATCTTCTTATTCCTATTACAAAAAGCACGGTCAACATATCTTACCTGAGAGTCACCAACCACAAGAATGCGCTTACCTTCATTAGCAGGGGCAGTAGTACCCTTACCTTCACTGGCCACTGAAGTACATTCATCCTGGAGAACAGAGAAGCGATTTCCTACCTTCAGATCTTCACTCTTAACTTTCCTTACTCTGATGCGCCTCCCATTACTGTGAACAACTCGCCACTTGTAGCAGGTGCTGGGCTGCACCTCACTGCTGGTACCCGTTGCTACCTCCCCACCTACAGCCTCCTCACAGTGAGAGACAGACTGCACCTCACTGCTAGAAGCCTCATTCCCCACATCTCCAACCACCTCACACTCTCTCCCAGGCCCATTGAGGTGGACCTTCAGCCTCCTAATCTCCTCCTGGAGAAGCAAGACCTCCTCCTTCAACTCTCCAAACTCAGTTTTTAAAACACTGCAGAAGCAAGCCATGCTTTGTAACCGTCCACGCTAATCCCCAAAGCAGCTCAGGGTCTGTGACCTCACGTGACGACTGACCACTGTCACTTAATTATTAAGTAATTAATTCAATTAATTTTTTACTGATTGCATCCGGTTCAGGAAGGACCAGCGGGCAGATATGGAAAATTTTATAGGGTGATTACCTTTATGTACCTCAACATTACATGCTTACAAGTAAACTCATTGGGAGACAACCATATTGTTTACCGTAGTCACCCCGTGTAGACATGTGAGAAAACTTAACCACCCCTGGTCACGGCAAGTGGTTCCTTCGACCTCACAATCTTATCCATATCTATCCGAGACCAGTATGGATTGGATAGCACCCACAAGTACGGTGCTACTAATTAATTGTGGACTGTATAGATTATATTAGTTTAACTGAATGAAGGGGGGTGGGGTAGGTTACACATGGATATATCCATCAAGGAAAACACTTGTACATAATCTCACCACTTACCAGATATTCTCTGGTGGTCACTTGATGTAGCTGGATCACCCATAACCTATCCAATTACAACATACCTAACTGGCCAGTATCAGTCTGCTATAACTAGAAGGGTTACTTAACTGTGGGTGATTGATACTCCTTATTCCCTCCATTCACCATCTCATTTCGATGTCCTGCTACACCGACACGGTTCTTATTCCAGCAGGACGAGGTATCCGTCGGTTTGTCCCGGTTTAGAAGTCGTGATTCCATAAAGCTTCACTATTCTTGGTACGAGAATCACGAGTTCACTCGGAGCAGGGCGATCTATTTCACATCCCGCATTCTCTTAACTCAATGTTATTATCACTGATTACATTACCATTCACAAGACGATTTAACGTCTCATAATTATTATACACATTAGAGGTCACTCCATTAAGATCTGAGGCCGATGAGTGAGGATTAACACACGGGTATTTCCCCTGGACACACACCATGGCCGCGCACCAGTCACACCCGGTCGAACCATTATTCACTAATTTTACCACCTTTTTACGGTGGTCCCGTAAATCACGTTCCCTCACTCTTCACCAGGAACAGTTACGACACTTCCTATTATGAGGTGAGGCCCATATTAATCCTTAGGCCGCCGTGAACGCCAATTTCCTGATCCCAGGTTTTCACAGCCTCCTCACTACATTCAAAACACTGCCGCCCCCTCGTGCCCCTGTTCAACCTATACCCCCGCACATCTGCGCAGGCGCAGTGGGAACCCAGTTGGTTCCATTCAAAATACAAATACATTTTGACCCAAGTCAACACATTAAACACTTATTAGGCACTATAGCTTCGGAAATTAAATAATTTCCACAATGCCTGTCGGTGTCAAGTGCAAACTCCTACTGTATGCAGATGACAGTGCTCTGTTAGTGTCAGGTAAAAACCCACAAGATATAGCTAATGTATTAACACGAACTGGAGTCCTGCAGTAAATGGTTAGTAGACAACAAACTATCATTACACCTCGGGAAAACTGAAGCCATTCTCTTTGGCACGAAACATAAACTGAGAAGGGTAAATAATTCTAATGTCCAGTGTATTGGGGAGCCCATCACTTCAGTTTCCTCAGTAAAATACCTGGGAATCCCCTTTGACCCATGCATGTCAGGAGAATTGATAGGGAACAGTGTAGTAAAGAAAGTGAATACCAGACTGAACTTCCTGTATAGACAAGCACAGTGTCTACCTACTGAGGCTCGCAGGACCCTATGTCTAGCCCTTATACAGTGTCATATGAACTACGCTTACTCTTCATGGTACTCTGCCTTGACAAAAAACTGAAAGATAGACTGCAAATCACCCAGAAAAAAATTGTAAGATTCATCCTGGACCTGGGTCCAAGAGAGCATGTAGGCCAGAATGAATTACAGCAGTTGGATATACTGAATGTTGAAGACAGAGTAAAACAACTAAAGCTAAATCATGTGTATAAAATTGCTCACAGTGTTCAGAATATCTTGCTGCCAATTTTGTCAAGGTTGGGAACCAAAGCAATCATAGTACTAGGGGGAGAGAGCACAACTTTGTAGCAGCCACAGTCAGTGGCCAGGCTTCAAACACCTTTTATTGTACAGCAATAAAGGAATGGAACAGACTGCCCGCACATGTCAAAGCCAGTCATAGCATGAACCAATTCAAGAAGAGTGCTAAAAGGTGTCTGATGAATGTAGCTACAGAAAGGGAGGGAAATGATTTATTATTTTTTAGCTAACATACGTGTAAATTTTACCTTATTCCTAGTAATGACCCTCGTATTGTAGATAGTCTTAATGACCCTCGTGTAGTAGTCTTTTTAGTATAATAATATGTTATCTTCATTATAGAACAATAATAAGATATTATATTATAATAATAAGGTAAAAGGACCCCAATGGAAATAAGTCACTCTGACTTTTTTGGGTTATCCCAGGTTCTCTACATATATGCTGCTATGTATGATAATCTATGTAACTGTATTTGTGTATACCTAAATAAACTTACTTACTTTCTTACTTAACACTGCTCCCAGCATACATAAGAGGGCTGATCAATAGACAATACCGATATGAAGTTCAATGAAGACAAATTTCAATTACTCCGCTGTGGAAAACTCGAGGACATGACAACTGGATCGGAGTATAAAACAAATTCCAACTACACAATAGAGCTAGAAACTAGTGTGAAGGACCTGGGAGTAATAATGTCAAAGAATCTCACTTTCGAAGATCACAACAATGTATCTACCACATCTGCTAGGAAAATGATAGGATGGATAATGTGAACATTCAAAATTAGGGATGCCAAGCAAATGATAATTCTCTTCATATTGCTTGTTCTCTCTAGGCTGGAATGTTGCTGTACATTACAGCCCCTTTCAAGGCAGACGCAATTGCAGACTTGGAGAATGTACAGAGAACTTTCACTGCACGTATAATTACAATAAAACACTTAAATTACTGGGAACGGTTGAAGTCTCTTGACCTGTACTCCTTGGAATGCAAGTGAGAAAGATACATATACACTTAGAAAATACTAGAGGGACTAGTCCCAAATCTGCACACGAAAATCACTCCTTACAAAAGCAAAAGACTCGGCAGGAGAGGCAACATTTCCCCAGTGAAAAGCAGGGGCGCTACGAGTATACTAAGAGAAAACACAATAAGTGTCAGAGGTCCAAGACTGTTCAACTGCCTCCCAGCAAACATAAGGGGGATTACCAATAGACCCATGACTGTCTTCAAGAGGGAGCTGGACAGACACCTAAAATCAGTACCTGACCAGCCGGGCTGTGGTTCCTACCTCGGTTTGCGTGCGGCCATCAGTAACAGCCTGGTTGATCAGGCCCTGATCCACCATGAGGCTTGGCCACAGACCGGGCTGCGGGGGGAGTTGACCCCCGAAACCCTCTCCAGGTATACTCCAGGTGACCAGCTGGGCTGTAAGTCGTACGTCAGTTTGTGTGCGGGCGGCAGTAATAACTTTGTTGATCAGGCCCTGATCCACTGCGAGGCCTGGTCATGGACCGGGCCGCGGGGTCGTTGATTCCCGGAACATCCTACCAACATTACATCTTCAGACTTACACGTGTTAATATCTGTCAGTTGTTCCACTGAAAGACTGGTAAGTGCTTCTCCGCTCTCCCTCACACACTTCAACCTCCTCCACGATCACCCTCCTTCCTTTCCTCCCTCCCTCCCTCCCTCCCCCCCCCCTCTGCCAGATAATACATAAGAGAAGCTCACAGTTTTATCACTCAACAGACAGAAGAATGTGGGTGGAGGCAGGCGTGTCAGTGAGAGGATGGGTGTTGCTTTTCATCTTGGCAAGAGTAACAGCCGCCACTGACAGCAACAATGGTGACTCCTGTAATCCGAAGCAGCCAGGAGAGTATCATTATTCGTCTAACCTGCCTCTTTACTTAGGTCTTCAGCCTCTCGCACGACACTGGAACCTCGCCCTCACCTTCCAAAAGCATGAGAAAAACCTTCTTCGTGTACGTCTCACGACTGACGAAATGAAAAAAAGCATTACAGTACAACTCACTGCTGGTAATTATGAACAGATTGTTGGGAGATTTGAGAGTCCCCTGAGTTCCTTCCCACAGAGAGAGTGGCAGTACTTTTTAATATATGAAGAAGCAGAACGCATTGTCTGTACACAAGTTTTGCCCAATGGTACGTCCCTGAACTACTCTGTGTACAGCGATAAACTACACGCAGAAAAACAAATAATCACCATTGATAATGCCAATCTGCGAGTCAGTTGTCAAGGTGACTGCAAAATTACCACCAAAACAAATGTATCTGATCTCCATAGTGGCACTAACTATTACGTACAACCTGTCAGAGAATGCCCCGAACTGCCAAATACAGAATGGGCTCAAGTTGATGGAGGAAGCATAAACTCATCAGTATTGATATCCTGTGGTCCCATTCTTGTTAGTGAGAGCTGTAACCCAGTGAGTGTGAGCCCAGCAGCAAGCACAAGCTTTCCTGTCGTATTTTCTGAACATAATATCAACACGACCGACAAATCTGCTTACTGGGATTTGGGTGATCCCGACAGTCCTGTCCCTGTGAAAAATGACACTAACTCCAGTAATATTAGCTACACAGTATCAGAAAGCAAGCATACATCTGTGGCGGTGGCCCACGAGAACAATGAAAAGACATCTGTTGCCCCAAAGAACAATGACACATCTGTACCCCAAGAGAATAACGAGGACATATCTGTAGCCAAAGAGAACAATGAAAGCATAAATACATCCCCAAGGAATGCTGAAACCTCAGCAGAGGACGCCACCTCTGTTTACCAGAGTTCTCCAACACCAGCTTCTACTCACGGGGAAACCTTCAAGAATCCTGAACACACCACGGTAATAATTCTGCCCACGTCCCAGAATGAGAAAACTACCACAACTGAATTTATGAGACCTGCATTGAATGGCGCAACTCCAGACACAAAACATAAGAGCAACTCTTGGGCAAGTGGACTAGGTGTAGTTCTGGCCTTGATTTCCATTTTGGTGGTGGCAGTGGTCATCAAGAAGCTTGGCTGGAAGGAATTTTTGAAAATATTACAACGACCTTTCACAAGATGTGTGCAGCAGATTGGTCAATGTACAGTGTTTAGGTTACCGAGAATCACCGAACGCTCTCAATATGAAGTTACCCAAGTAACCGTTTAAGACTCTTATGACAGCCACCTATCGGACTGTCTTAGCAAAAGTGAAATATTAACTTTAAGAGGATGGGCTGTGTACAGACGATGCTACAGAACCAACGTCTTCATTTCCTTCAGGATTATCATGACACAGGGGATTACACACACACCTAAACTGCTGGTTACTTTGACAAAGAATTTGAAAGTTGTAGTGCGAATTTAATTTGGTATCTTCATTGTGTTCTTACCCATTGTGAGAGTGATGATCCCTCATACCCAAAGAGCAGTGTTCCCCCACATCCATGGTGTGGGTGGTAATCACCTTATACCACAGCGAGGGTGGTACTCAGTACATAAAAACACATGTGCAATACTCAGGTATTTTTATTCCTGAAACGTTTTATCTACACAGTGGTCTTTTTTGGTCAAACACAGAGGTGCCTAAAATTGGAGACAGTAGAAGAAGAGAGGTAAAGATGATATGATCGGTTCATCAGCCTTAAAGAATTAATTCTGAGGTGGTTAGTCCCTCATTCTTGAGAGCCATCTAGCTCCATGGCCTCCAACTTCAGTCACCTCTGTAATCGACCCAACAAGCCTCCTGTGTAGGAGAAAGGTTTCGGGAATACAGATACCGAAGTGTTGCACATGTATCTTATTCATCAACTTACCGGTATCGTTAATCATTATTATAATATATATATATATATATATATATATATATATATATATATATATATATATATATATATATATATATATATATATATATATATATATATATATATATATATATATATATATATATATATCTCCAGGTAAACTCCAGGTATATATATATATATAAGCTGCAGGGACTAGACTTTAATATTGTGTCAACATTCAGTGAAAATTGTTTCATAGTAACACATTATACATGTTTATGACACTTGTAAAAAACTGATATGTTTATTATTGGTAAGAAATGTTGTGGTGATACCGACAAAATTTGTAGGAAAACTCTTAATGTACAATTCAGGATAATCATTACAAGAAACGTCATGCCACGAGTGACTTGTTCACTGTTAGTGAAGACACTCGTCTTAGTGGTACATTGTTGTACCCACGTTATTGTGTCGTTTATATGGCATCGGTTACTTGGACTTGAGTGGGACTTGCACAGCACGGGTTGCTAGGGTTATCGAAGCTAAACCTTTCTTAAGTGGATGTAATATGGACCTGAATAACTTAGACCATTAGGCGACTTGGACCTACCTAGCATGGGACAGTAGACCTGCTGCAGTGCTCCTTCCTTCTTATGTTCTAAGTATTTTAGTTAGTGGGTATGAATTTCAGAAGAACCTGCTTCGCACAGGCCAGTAGGCCAGTAGGCCAGTAGGCCTGCTATAGCGTTCCTACAATCTTATGTTCTTATGTTCTAAGTAATTGTGGAAGCTCGATCCTCCTTTCGGTGAAGTCAATAATAATAATAATAATTAATAATAATAATAATAATAATAATAATAATTAATAATAATAATTAATAATAATTAATGATAATAATCATAATAATAATAATCTCATCATAATAATATTAATATTATTATTATAGCTGTTATTGGTAGTAATAATATTTAGAATTATAATAAAGGTAATAAAATAATAAAATATCTGACAAAACAATGAATAAAAACTACACAAAAAGAAAAGAATTATTTACATACCTTTTCTATAGTAATAAATTCATATGAACTTTTAAGCAACATAAATAGATTTTTTGGTCAAAAAAAAAAAATTAGCTCCTGAGCAAATAAAGTTTATAACAAAACTTTATTACATCAATATTAAAGTTTTATTGGACATTTTTTGATGCTGGAGATGAGCTCTTGATCAGAGGACTTGGAGCTGCCCTCCCCTTCCTTTTTGATGTGCCCGTGAAAATATCACACGGTAAAAACTCTATGCACGTAAAGGACCCCAAAATTTGGAATGCATTACCAGAAAATACCAAAGTAAACAAGTCTGAAAGTCAATTTAAGACTTCTCAAAAACCACTTAATCACCCTAGACTAAATACTCAATATTTAACATTACCAATAAATCTACCAGTTACCTTAATCTTGAATCCTCATAACTAGACAACCGAGCTCATATATTGACAAATTACCATATACAAGTTATTGACAAATTACCATATACAAGTATACATACTAACCAAAACCAGTATTACCCTTATTAAATTGTAGCAGTCTCATACTGTAAACTACCGTAAACTACCGTAAACTACTGTAAACTACCGTAAACTACTGTAAACTACCGTAAACTACCGTAAACTACTGTAAACTACCGTAAACTACTGTAAACTACCGTAAACTACTGTAAACTACTGTAAACTACCGTAAACTACTGTAAACTACTGTAAACTACCGTAAACTACTGTAAACTACCGTAAACTACCGTAAACTACTGTAAACTACTGTAAACTACTGTAAACTACCGTAAACTACTGTAAACTACTGTAAACTACCGTAAACTACTGTAAACTACTGTAAACTACCGTAAACTACTGTAAACTACTGTAAACTACCGTAAACTACCGTAAACTACTGTAAACTACTGTAAACTACCGTAAACTACTGTAAACTACTGTAAACTACCGTAAACTACCGTAAACTACCGTAAACTACTGTAAACTACCGTAAACTACTGTAAACTACTGTAAACTACCGTAAACTACTGTAAACTACCGTAAACGCCTGGAACAAATCTTGGGCGGAAAACATTATATACTGAGTCAAAAAAGGAGAATTAGTGTGCACTAGCAGAGTTTACTGCCAGAGGGGAATCATAGGCCTGTCCCGTGTGGAAAAAAAAATAATAATTGAACTTTTCATGTCAGAGGAAAGAAAGTCTCCCTGATAACATTGAGTATACATAGTGTATAGTGTATACTACAGGGGCTCCCTAGTATATTGATGATAAAGGCTAAAGTGTCATTTGAAAACAGGTGAATTTGTAAATGAAGTGATAAGCCTATAGAGGCAGGTGCCAGAAGTCGCCAGAACTTACCACAGGTCAGCTGTTTTTAATAATCTTCCTGGCTTGCCAGTGTACTCGCATATAACTAGTGATACCAGTGATTAGCAGAATACAGTGTTGTAGTAGCAACTAACCAGTATTATAATGGTACTTAGTGGAGTGGAGTGACTTTCATTAGTTTCTTTTTCTTGAAATACGAGACGTTACTGTGAATTTCATATAACCTGTAGTTACCAGCAGTCGCAATATACACAACGAGAAGCAATTATTACTACAGAAAAAGCGTCCTTCCTCCAAAATTTGCACCAGTCAACTATAGTGATAATATAGCATTTATTGTGGTGGAGACGGAAAAAAGAAAAAAAAAAAAAAAAAAGAGAAAAGCCAGATACAGCGATTGATAAACAAGGAGGTGACCGTTCGTCATTGTAGGAGCTGCCAGATATCACCGGCTCTTCAACACGCAAGTTATACTTTTGTATCAGTCAAATCACATATTACTCGGGTAGATAATTTCCAGTAGATCCTTCATGTGTTAGCTCAAATCACCGACCAGTATGTTTTAAATAAGTGACCCACTGATCAGAGCAGATCGCCTGGCCCGAACCCTTGCCTGGTCCGAACCCTTGACTGGTCCGAACCCGGGACTGGTTTCAAACAGTTTCGTTGGACAATAAAGCAGACTGTAAACGGATGGGGTTGTAGGCGCCCTATAAACACAAACATTAAAAATCAGGAACGTGACGGTAAGCTGTCCAATATACAAAAAGAGTTAGAAACAGAAATACAAATAGCTAGAGCTTCATTTAAGGTTATTAATAGAATTTTCAAGAGGTTGCTAGTAGAATTTGCAGTAAATCAACCATTCAAATCATTATGAAGCTGTGTGTAGTCTGTGGTCAGTCAAACAAACGGGCTTCCACATGGATAAATTGTCATTTTTGTGGAAATTGGTGTCACGCCCCTTGTGCAGATATCCCAGAACTAGCTACAAGCAGTATTAAAACAGAGAAGTGTTTTTGGGTATGCTCAAATGAGGAAAATCTGTGGACTAAAATCACAAGGGTATTAAAAGAGGACAACATCAAAGCTGCTTTCATAGAAAACCTGGAAGCTTTCTACAACAGATGGGAACATAAAATGTCTGGGCTGAATGGTACTGCCCTTGATACTGGCCATGTAGTCATAAACTGTAAGGCTGGAGGTGATGTCCTGGTAGTCAGTAAATGTGGGGCTGATAGTGCTGTCCTGGGAGACAGTAATGGTGAAGCTGGAGGTGCTGTCCTGGGAGACAGTAATGGTGAAGCTGGAGGTGCTGTCCTGGGAGACAGTAATGGTGAAGCTGGAGGTGCTGTCCTGGGAGACAGAAATGGTGAAGCTGGAGATACTGTCCTGGGAGACAGAAATGGTGAAGCTGGAGGTGCTGTCCTGGGAGACAGAAATGGTGAAGCTGGAGATACTGTCCTGGGAGACAGTAATGGTGAAGCTGGAGGTGCTGTCCTGGGAGACAGAAATGGTGAAGCTGGAGATACTGTCCTGGGAGACAGAAATGGTGAAGCTGGAGATATTGTCCAGGTAGTCGGGAATTATACGCAGGAAGGAATACATATAAATGATCTCATAGGGGACAGGAGCCATAGTAGGGAAACAAGTGTAGTCAAAGATAAGATAAAACCAATATTGCAAACTAGAAATACCGCAGGAAATAGCAAACAAGAGGACTCCAATAGCAATAGTGAGGATAAATTACCAAAAACAACTGGTGGGAGCTCCATTGTTGGTGCTAGGGAGGATAGAAGTAAGACAGGGAAACATGCACCAACAGGGAATACAGTCACAGAAACCCAAGGCAAGCGGAAACCAAGCCTGTGCACATACTATGCACTTGGTATCTGCTGGCATGGGAAATCTGGAAAAACAGATGGGACATGCAACTATGACCACCCTAGAAAATGCCATGCCCATATGAAAACAGGAAAATGCAAACTCCCTTCCTGTAAGCTTTTTCACCCTGAAATGTGTACCTCTTCAGTACAGGAAAGACTGTGCTATAACTTAAATTGCCAGGCATACCATCTAAAGGGGACAAAAAGATACAAAACATCCAGGCCATGGGAAAACCTGGGTAGCCACAGCCACTCAAGAGGGAGAGGTTTTTTAGTGCCAGGAAGGAAAAAAAACTGGCAGGAAATGGCAGAAATCGTACACCAAATCCAGTCATTCCTGGAGTGGAACCACAGTCGATGGCCTCCACTCCAAACCAACAGATACAGATACTAATGCCGGAAAAAAAATCCCCCCCCAGTACCAACAATACCACCAGTCCGATAACATTCTTCTTTGCAAATATACAGGGTCTAAAGCCAGCTACAAACAACAAAATACCTTTCATCCGTGGACTGCTTGCAGAGGCAAAGGCAATGTTCGCGGCTTTCACTGAGACCCACATAAAGGATCACTTGGACAACGAAGTATGGATCCCAGGTTACAACCTATACAGATGTGACAGAGTGAACAGGCAAAAGGGGGGGGTTGGCCTGTACATTGCAGAGTCACTTGTTTGCACAGAACTGCTTAATGCCTCAAATGACGTAGTGGAAGTTTTAGCAGTAAAGGTCGAGAACCAAAACCTAGTCATTGTGGTAGTCTACAAGCCTCCGGATGCAACATCCCAGCAATTCCAGGAACAGCTGTTAAAAATTGACCACTGTCTGGAAAATCTTCCAGCTCCTGCACCCAACATCTTGCTCCTGGGGGATTTCAACTTAAGGCACCTAAAATGGAGGAATATAGCAAATAATATTGTTGCAGTAATAACACCAGGAGGCAGCTCTGATGAAAACTCACACTCACACGAGCTTTTAAATCTCTGCACAAAATTCAATTTAAACCAGCAAATAATAGAGCCTACAAGACTGGAGAATACACTAGACCTCATCTTCACTAACAATGATGATCTGATAAGAAATGTCACCATATCAAAAACAATATACTCAGATCACAACATAATTGAGGTTCAGACATGTATGCATGGAGCCCCAGACCGACAAAATGAGACTAGTCACGAGGGAGCATTCACCAAATTCAACTTCAATAACAAAAACATAAAGTGGGACCAAGTAAACCAAGTCCTAACCGATATAAGCTGGGAAGATATACTAAGCAACACAGACCCAAACTTATGCCTAGAACAGATTAACTCGGTGGCACTCGATGTATGCACAAGGCTTATTCCTCTAAGAAAAAGGAGGAGTAGATGTAAAATAGAAAGAGACAGGCGCTCCCTTTACAGGCGACGGAAAAGAATAACAGAGCGGCTAAAAGAGGTCAATATATCTGAAATGCGCAGGGAGACACTGGTCAGAGAAATAGCAAGCATCGAACTTAAGCTAAAAGAATCCTTTAGGAGTCAGGAATCGCGGGAAGAACTAAAAGCCATAAATGAAATCGAAAGAAACCCAAAGTATTTCTTCTCCTATGCCAAATCAAAATCGAGAACAACGTCCAGTATTGGGCCCCTACTTAAACAAGATGGGTCCTACACAGATGACAGCAAGGAAATGAGTGAGCTACTCAAGTCCCAATATGACTCAGTTTTTAGCAAGCCGCTAACCAGACTGAGAGTCGAAGACCAAAATGAATTTTTTATGAGAGAGCCACAAAATTTGACTAACACAAGCCTATCCGATGTTATCCTGACGCCAAATGACTTCGAACAGGCGATAAATGACATGCCCATGCACTCTGCCCCAGGGCCAGACTCATGGAACTCTGTGTTCATCAAGAACTGCAAGAAGCCCCTATCACGAGCCTTTTCCATCCTATGGAGAGGGAGCATGGACACGGGGGTCGTCCCTCAGTTACTAAAAACAACAGACATAGCCCCACTCCACAAAGGGGGCAGTAAAGCAACAGCAAAGAACTACAGACCAATAGCACTAACATCCCATATCATAAAAATCTTTGAAAGGGTCCTAAGAAGCAAGATCACCACCCATCTAGAAACCCATCAGTTACACAACCCAGGGCAACATGGGTTTAGAACAGGTCGCTCCTGTCTGTCTCAACTACTGGATCACTACGACAAGGTCCTAAATGCACTAGAAGACAAAAAGAATGCAGATGTAATATATACAGACTTTGCAAAAGCCTTCGACAAGTGTGACCATGGCGTAATAGCGCACAAAATGCGCGCTAAAGGAATAACAGGAAAAGTCGGTCGATGGATCTATAATTTCCTCACTAACAGAACACAGAGAGTAGTCGTCAACAGAGTAAAGTCCGAGGCAGCTACGGTGAAAAGCTCTGTCCCACAAGGCACAGTACTAGCTCCCATCTTGTTCCTCATCCTCATATCCGACATAGACAAGGATGTCAGCCACAGCACCGTGTCTTCCTTTGCAGATGACACCCGAATCTGCATGACAGTGTCTTCCATTGCAGACACTGAAAGGCTCCAGGCGGACATCAACCAAATCTTTCAGTGGGCTGCAGAAAACAATATGAAGTTCAACGATGAGAAATTTCAATTACTCAGATATGGTAAACATGAGGAAATTAAATCTTCATCAGAGTACAAAACAAATTCTGGCCACAAAATAGAGCGAAACACCAACGTCAAAGACCTAGGAGTGATTATGTCGGAGGATCTCACCTTCAAGGACCATAACATTGTATCAATCGCATCTGCTAGAAAAATGACAGGATGGATAATGAGAACCTTCAAAACTAGGGAGGCCAAGCCCATGATGACACTCTTCAGGTCACTTGTTCTATCTAGGCTGGAATATTGCTGCACTCTAACAGCACCTTTCAAGGCAGGTGAAATTGCCGACCTAGAAAATGTACAGAGAACTTTCACGGCGCGCATAACGGAGATAAAACACCTCAATTACTGGGAGCGCTTGAGGTTTCTAAACCTGTATTCCCTGGAACGCAGGAGGGAGAGATACATGATTATATACACCTGGAAAATCCTAGAGGGACTAGTACCAAACTTGCACACGAAAATCACTCACTACGAAAGCAAAAGACTTGGCAGACGATGCACCATCCCCCCAATGAAAAGCAGGGGTGTCACTAGCACGTTAAGAGACCATACAATAAGTGTCAGGGGCCCGAGACTGTTCAACTGCCTCCCAGCACACATAAGGGGGATTACCAACAGACCCCTGGCAGTCTTCAAGCTGGCACTGGACAAGCAACTAAAGTCAGTTCCTGATCAGCCGGGCTGTGGCTCGTACGTTGGTTTGCGTGCAGCCAGCAGCAACAGCCTGGTTGATCAGGCGCTGATCCACCAGGAGGCCTGGTCACAGACCGGGCCGCGGGGGCGTTGACCCCCGAAACTCTCTCCAGGTAAACTCCAGGTAAACTACTGTAACCTACCGTAAACTACTGTAAACTACTGTAAACTACTGTAAACTACAGTAAACTACCGTAAACTACTGTAAACTACTGTAAACTACCGTAAACTACTGTAAACTGCTGTAAACTACTGTAAACTACCGTAAACTACCGTAAACTACCGTAAACTACTGTAAGCTACTGTAAACTACTGTAAACTACCGTAAACTACAGTAAACTACTGTAAACTACTGCAAAGAGCTGCTGAGCTGCTGTGAGCTGCTGTGAGCTACGCTGTGAGGCTGCGTGAGCTGCTGTGAGCTGCCGTGAGCTGCTGTGAGCTGCGTGAGCTGCTGTGACTGCCTGTAGCTGCTGTGAGCTGCATAGGGCTGCAAGTAGCTGCTGTAGGGCTGCTGTGGGAGCTGCTGTGAGCTGCCCTACTGTAAACTACTGTAAACTACTGCAAACTACTGCAAACTACTGTAAACTACTGTAAACTTCTCCTGAATTATGTTTCATAAAAAGCATTTTTGAATATGATAATTTCCACAGTGTTAAGTAGTCAGTAAGCCATTAAGTCAGCCCATAATACCAAGCATAATAGAGGTGGAAATAAATGGTATAAAATACCGACACAATGGAAATATAAACACATATGCAGTATAATGTGATCCTTTATTGACTACGTCTCGCCCACACAGTGGGCTTTTTCAAGTCACAAACAGATCTACCTGGGGTGGAAGGGACGCGAGTATTTATAGTCAGGTTCAGAATGCTGAGGTCAGGTGGAGAATGCTGCATCTGATGATGTACCGAGTGGGGTTATAGAGTCTAAAATCTTGGGTAGCTTGGAAAGGAGATTGGATAAGTTTGCGAGCAGACCTTCTACAGTGTTCTTCCATTCCTGTGTTCTTATGTGGGATAGCGATGAAGAAGTTTCTTGGCAAGTGGTTCAGCTATGTTATAGAAGCCACTATTCTGGTTGAAGTTGTCGGATATAGAAATAAGTGATGATTCCAGGATTCTTCGGTATTGAGTGTTGTCTTCTGTGGCGATAAGTCTTGAGTTTCTGTAGTTTATCAAGTGGTTGTGTGAATTACGGTGTTGTACACAGGCATTCCTTGTGTCGTCAGACCTGCTTGCGTATTGGTGTTCTGAAATACGTGTTTGGAGGTCCCTTGATGTTTCGGCCACGTATAATTTGTTGCAGTCATTACAAGGGATTATGTATACCCCTGCAGAGGGTGGAAGCTTGTCCTGTCTATCACTGGTAATGTCCTTGATGGTCGTGGTTGTGGAGGTAGATACTTGGAATGAGGTATTGGAAAAGATGTTCGAAACGTGTTTGGCAATGGAGTTGTTGGGGAGGACTATGTATCTCTTCTCGGCAGTGTCTTCTCTGGGTGTGTTGAAGATGTTTTATGCCCGTCGTCTGCAGTCTCTGATGAAGTGACGAGGATAGTTGCTTACACTTCTTGATATAAATCCCAGTAATCTATTTGCCTTATTACGTACGCTTAGGCATTGCTGTCTTGGTTTAAGGTTGCTGCTCACCATAACCCCCAAGTCCTTTTCGCAATCTGTATGGTTAAGTTCTACATTATTTAACTTTGTAGATGAATGGTTCAGAGAACCGACATGTTGATAAATTAGACACATGTGCAACTCTTGGGTATCTTTATTGAGGAAACGTTTCGCCACACAGTGGCTTCATCAGTCCATACAAAGGAGAATCTTGAAGAACAGGAGGAGAATGAGGTAATCAGTCCCTCAACCTTGAGTCGATGTGTTGATGGACTGACCACATCGACTCAAGGTTGAGGGACTGATTACCTCATTCTCATCCTGTTCTTCAAGATTCTCCTTTGTATGGACTGATGAAGCCACTGTGTGGCGAAACGTTTCCTCAATAAAGATACCCAAGAGTTGCACATGTGTCTAATTTATCATTATTTAACTTATAAGTACTAGGGTTATGGGCACTCCCGAGCTTCAGAACCTTGCATTTATCTACATTGAACTGCATCTGCCACTTTTCTGACCAAGAATAGAGTATACAGTATCTGTCAGGACCAAGAGCTGTAACTACAGTATCTATCAGAAGCAGGAGCCGTAACTACAGTATCTATCAGGACCAGGAGCTGTAAGTACAGTATCTATCAGGACCAAGAACTGTAACTACAATATCTATGAGGACCAGGAGCTGTAACTACAGTATCTATCAGAACCAGGAGCTGTAACTACAGTATCTATCAGGACCAGGAGCTGTAAGTACAGTATCTATCAGGACCAGGAGCTGTAAGTACAGTATCTATCAGGACCAAGAACTGTAACTACAGTATCTATCAGGGCCAGGAGCTGTAACTACAGTATCTATCAGGACCAGGAGCTGTAACTACAGTATCTATCAGGACCAGGAACTGTAAGCACAGTATCTATCATGTCCAGGAACTGTAACTACAATATCTATCAGGACTAGGAGCTGTAACTAGAGTATCTATCAGGACCAGGAGCTGTAACTACAATATCTATCAGTACCAGGAGCTGTAAGTACAGTATCTATCAGAACCAAGAACTGTAAGTACAGTATCTATCAGGACCAGGAGCTGTAACTACAGTATCTATCAGTACCAGGAGCTGTAAGTACAGTATCTATCAGAACCAAGAACTGTAAGTACAGTATCTATTAGGACCAGGAGCTGTAACTACAATATCTACCAGGAAATTATTCTTTCTGTATGGTATTAACACTGAGCAGCCTAACATCCTCCTCATATCAGATACTGAGTTGCTGATATCACAGGAAACCAAGAAAATATATATTTATTAAATAATTTTTTTTACTGAGGTGACGAAGGCAAACATAATTATCTTGGTAGCATTGTTATCTTGTCATCCTGTTAGCCTATCATCCTGTTATAACAATAACCACATCTCCCTATCTTCTGTATTACCATTGTAGCTTGTTCAGCTATCAGAACTTAGGGGCTCAGTCCCTAAACCCTTTATGTACCTCTGTAATGTTGAGGTACAGTCCCTGGACCCATTATGTACCTCTGTAATGTTGAGGTACAGTCCCTGGACCCATTATGTACCTCTGTAATGTTGAGGTACAGTCCCTGGACCCATTATGTACCTCTGTAATGTTGAGGTACAGTCCCTGGACCCATTATGTACCTCTGTAATGTTGAGGTACAGTCCCTGGACCCATTATGTACCTCTGTAATGTTGAGGTACAGTCTCTGGACCCATTATGTACCTCTGTAATGTTGAGGTACAGTCCCTGGACCCATTATGTACCTCTGTTATGTTGTGGTACAGTCCCTGGACCCATTATGTACCTCTGTTATGTTGAGGTACAGTCCCTGGACCCATTATGTACCTCTGTAATGTTGAGGTACAGTCCCTGGACCCATTATGTACCTCTGTAATGTTGAGGTACAGTCCCTGGACCCATTATGTACCTCTGTAATGTTGAGGTACAGTCCCTGGACCCATTATGTACCTCTGTAATGTTGAGGTACAGTCCCTGGACCCATTATGTACCTCTGTAATGTTGAGGTACAGTCCCTGGACCCATTATGTACCTCTGTAATGTTGAGGTACAGTCCCTGGACCCATTATGTACCTCTGTAATGTTGAGGTACAGTCCCTGGACCCATTATGTACCTCTGTAATGTTGAGGTACAGTCCCTGGACCCATTATGTACCTCTGTAATGTTGAGGTACAGTCCCTGGACCTATTATGTACCTCTGTAATGTTGAGGTACAGTCCCTGTACCCATTATGTACCTCTGTAATGTTGAGGTACAGTCCCTGGACCCATTATGTACCTCTGTAATGTTGAGGTACAGTCCCTGGACCCATTATGTACCTCTGTAATGTTGAGGTACAGTCCCTGGACCTATTATGTACCTCTGTAATGTTGAGGTACAGTCCCTGGACCCATTATGTACCTCTGTAATGTTGAGGTACAGTCCCTGGACCCATTATGTACCTCAGTAATCTCTATGACTACGACCCACACCATGGGTATGGTATGACTACGACCCACACCATTGGTATGGTATGACTACGACCCACACCATTGGTATGGTATGACTACGACCCACACCATGGGTAATGTTGAGGTACATGGACTACCTCGAGTCCCTGGACACCTCTGTAATGTTGAGGTACAGTTGGACCCATTATGGTATGACTACGACCCACATTATGTACCATGGACCCATTATGGTATGGTATGACTACCTCGACCCACACCATTGGTATGGTATGACTACGACCCACACCTGTAATGTTGAGGTACAGTCCCTGGACCCATTATTACAGTCCCTGGACCCATTATGTACCTCAGTAATCTCTATGACTACGACCCACACCATGGGTATGGTATGACTACGACCCACACCATTGGTATGGTATGACTACGACCCACACCATTGGTATGGTATGACTACGACCCACACCATGGGTATGGTATGACTACGACCCACACCATGGGTATGGGTGCATAATAGATATTAAATTTAAACTTCCTACCTAGCACCCTTGCTGGGGGACACCCGTGACGGATGTCACCCTTGACGGATGTCAAGCGTGACGGGGGACACCCATGACAGATGTCACCCTTGACGGATGTCACCCACGACGGGGGACACCCTTGACGGAGGTCACCCATGACGGATGTCACCCACGACGTGGGACACCCTTGACGGAGGTCACCAGCTCCCTTTTATAATAAAAATGATAATAATAATAAAAATAATAATAACAATTATTATTATTATTATTATTATTATTATTATTATTATTATTATTATTAATTATTATTATTATTATTATTATTATTATTATTATTATTATTATTATTATTATTATTATTATTATTATTATTATTTTTATTACACACACATATATACATACACACAGAGGTATGATAAAGCTCACGGTTCAGGGAGAGTGACCTAGTAGCGACCAGTGAAGAGGCGGGGCCAGGAGCTGGGACTCGACCCCTGCAACCTCAACTAGGTGAGTACACACACACAATTGGAAATTGAAGACTCTTACGAGTCAAAGGGATGTTAGGAAGTATTTCTTCAGTCATAGAGTTGTCAGGAAGTGGAATAGTTTGGCAAGTGATGTAGTGGAGGCGTTAGTTAGTTTAGTTTAATATGTTTATTATGCACCACATACCCATCCTGTGGGCGGTAGTCAAAAGATTACAGAGGTACACAATGGGTCCAGGGACTGGGCCTCAAAGTTTTGATAGCTGAGCAAGTTACAGAGGTAATGAATTCACAATTTACAAAGGTAATGAACTCACAATTTACAAAGGTAATGAACTCCAGGTAGGTCTAGTCACAATCATGACAAGTTACAAAGGTATTTACAGATTACAGAGATACATAATGGGTCCAGGGACCGGGCTCCAAAGTTTTGACGGCTGAACTAGGTACAAGGTAATGAACTCACAAGTTACAAAGGTAATAAACTCACAAGTTACAAAGGTAATG